>NW_023044979.1:1246449-1495538 GCF_011762505.2 Arvicanthis niloticus | reverse complement strand
TCATTTTTAACTGTTTAAAAATGCATTCCCTTTTAGTAAAATTTGATTACTGTTGCTGTTTAAACTGGTTCACTTTATGTTTATGCAAGAAAATACAAAACTGCAGTGAATGCATAATTCTTTGCATTAACTTCAGTAAAGAACTGTGAGTTCATTCTATCATTTTTGTTTCTTGCTTTATTTTTGTAGCAGAGTGATGTCTTCACATGTAATGTTTGCTGTCCTGAACCTCATTGCATAGACCAAGCTAACATCCAGGTCAATGACATACACCCTGCTGTACCTCTGCGATTAAAGACATGAGCAAATATATGTAGCTTGCCCATCATTTCTGCAGTAGTAATTGTTCATATAGTTTGTCAAAGTGTTTGCTAAGTACAGTTGATCTGTTTCCTCCTGCATATCTCTCTCAATTGCCATTTGGTGTTGCAAGGCTATATCCTATTTCTACGGGTTTAGGAGTGACACAAGGTGAACCCTGTGTCAAGGGTCCAAGTGTCAATGTTTCAAGTTCCTTCTAAGCTGACATGGTGATTATATTATAATTTGTGTGTCAGCAAATAAGTGGATGAATCACATGAAGTATAAGATTATATTGTCTAGGAAGCATACCTTTACTTTGTAGTGATGTCAGTATCAGGCTTTGTGTTGTACATATGTATGGGATATTTTAGGAAGCAGTGAGTTTTGATGATGTGCATGTGAACTTCACTGAGGAAGAGTGGAATTTGCTGGATCCTTCCCAGAAGAATCTCTACAAAGATGTGATGCTGGAGACCTACTGGAACCTCACTGCTATAGGTAAGACTGTAAATTTTCTTTTGCTTTTCAAAATAAGGAAAAAATGTTTCTGGGTTACTGATGATCATCTCTTGTTTCAATAGAGAACAAGTAATATTGAGTTGAATAAATCAGGTTCATTGCTGTGAAAATTCAGAGTAACTGAATTTTGCTTAATTCCAATACCATATTATTCATTTTATGGAACCGTGTTGTTAGGCTATTATTTGAAAGACCATCATACTGAAGAACAACACCAAACTTCTAGAAGACATGAAAGGTAATTTTTCTGTATAAACTGATACAAATATGCCTGTGAGGAAAGTATAATATGATCTGGAAGCTCTAAAAGAAAGCAAGTCTGTAAAATATCAGTCATTTTATTGTAGCTATAATTATAATAGTCTTCCAAAACTGTGTACCTCAGTGTCAGTTACCTGATTGGTGTTTGCAAGGCATTTCTGTAAGAAAGAAGAGAAGGAAACAATGCCTTAAGAGATTCCTTTATTTGATATGTATCTTCATTAAAACCATATTGTGAAACTACCAATTTGTATAGTATTTTATTTAGATGTTTGCACATTGAATATTGATAACATGTATCAATAACCTTCTAATAAACAAATGCTCCATGATAAAGTTGGTGATACTCATATTCTTGTAGTGAAAATTTTAAGTTTATTGTGAGGTCAGTTTATGAGAGTCAAGAATGTTTTCCTGGAGAAACATTAATCCATGTCTGCAATGAACAAAAAGTCAATGCATGTGAATTAAATGTAGAAACCTTTCATTTGCTCTGCTTTTTAAATGGGTATATCAATTGTCAGAATGGATGAAACCATGTGAGCATAGAGATACTAAAAGGCACAATGTACCTCTATCTATTTCAGAACAATGAGAAGATATGTAGTATTCTGCCTTTGGTAGACTTTCTGAATATGATAGGTATTTGCAGTTAATTGGTTTTCTGACTTTACTGGGAACATCACCAATATCACACTGCAGAAAATCTCCATAGGTACTAGAAGTTTTGGAAATTCTTCTGTTCATCCTGGTTCACAATGCTCCTGTAGTTTGATTCTTTTGTTAAACCTTGGTTCACAGTGCTACTGTGGTGTGATGCACATTGCAGGAAAAACTGAGAATGCATTCAGTGTTTTAATGCTCTGAGTTATCCCATATTTCTTATGACATGTGAAATACATCATATAGAAGTCTTATATAGAAAAAGGAGGCTATAAATGTGAGCCATGTAATAGATGCTCTTACCATCACAGGCATTTTCAATGAGTAAAGCAACCTACGGTGAGCAAGTACAACCATGAATATCAAAGTGAAAAACCTTAAAATATGAGTGTTCTTTATTATTAGATCAACTGTAAAATTTATTCGTATTTGTAAAATCATTGATCAGGTAATGAATGTGGTAAAGTTTTCACATGTGCCCATTATTGTTGCAGGCATGAAAGGAGTCATATTGGAGAGAAACCTTATGAATGTAATCAATGTGGTAAAGCCTTTTCATGTCACAGTGGTCTCCAATATCATAAAAGAACACATACTGGAGAGAAACCTTATGAATGTAATCAATGTGGTAAAGCCTTTTCATGTCACAGTAATCTCCAAATCCATAAGAGAACACATACTGGAGAGAAACCTTATGAATGTAATCAATGTGGTAAAGCCTTTTCACGTCACAGTAGTCTCCAGAGACATAAAAGAACACATACTGGAGAGAAACCTTATGAATGTAATCAATGTGGTAAAGCCTTTTCACGTCACAATCATCTTCAGAGTCATGAAAGAACACATACTGGAGAGAAGCCTTATGAATGTAATCAATGTGGTAAAGCCTTTCATGTCACAGTGGTCTCCAAATCCATAAAAGAACACATACTGGAGAGAAACCTTATGAATGTAATCAATGTGGTAAAGCCTTTTCACAACACAGTAATCTCCAAAAACATAAAAGAGCACATACTGGAGAGAAACCTTATGAATGTAATCAATGTGGTAAAGCCTTTTCATGTCACAGTAGTCTCCAGAGACATAAAAGAACACACACTGGAGAGAAACCTTATGAGTGTAATCAATGTGGTAAAGCCTTTTCACGTCACAGTGGTCTCCAATATCATAAAAGAACACATACTGGAGAGAAACTGAATGTCATGAATGTTGTAAAGCCTTTCCAGGACACAGTCATCTCTGAATACACAAAAGAAAATGTGCAGAGTGAAACCTTATGAATGTAGTCAATGTGATAAAGTCTTTGCATGTCATTGTACTCTCCAAACACTTGAAGGAACACATGCTTTAGAGAAACCTTACAGATGTAATGAACATGGTAAAGCCTGTGCCTATCTCTGTAGTCTCCAAAGACATAAAAGAACACAAACTTAGCAGAAACCTTTTGATTGTTCTAAAGTTGTAAAATGGTTTATGTGCCACAGTGGTTTCTGAATATAGAAATGAACACATATGAGAGAGGAACCATCTGAAAGTAATCAACATGTTAAAGCCTCTGCATGTCCTAATCATTTTTAAAAGCATGAAAGAATTTATAGTAGAAATAAACTGTGGTGATCTAAATTTGTTTGACCCTAAGAAGTGGCAATATTAAGAGATGTGCCTTGTGGGAGATGTTACCTTTTTGAAGGAATTGAATTACTATGGTGGTGGTCTTTGGAGCTCAGGCCAGTACAAAACAGACCCTCCTACCACTTGGCTGGAAGACAGTCTCTTCCTGGATGCCTTCTCATGAGGATGCAGAACTGTCAGCTCCTTCTCTACCATCATGGCTGCCTTCATGCTGACATTCATGCTATGATGGCAATGGACTAAACATTTGAAACTGTAAGCCAGGCCCAATTAAATATTTGCCTTTAACACAGTTGCCTTGGTTACAATGTCTCTTCTTAGCAATGGAAATTCTATCTAAGACAGAAGTTGCTGCCCCAGATTTAAGCATTGCTATGATAGGCCTCACTTTGGTTTTTTGTTTTGTTTTATGGAGCAATGTGGATTTTTAGACTTTGGATCTGTATATGCATTAAGTGGAACTGACTGGGCCATCCTAGTAGGAATATGGAACACATATGTACTAAGGGTGATTTGAACTTTGTATATAGTTTTATGATGTTTTGCTGAAGAATATTGATGCCTTTTGCCCTTGTCTGTAGAGTTCCTTGAAGATAAGGTAAACAGGTTGATGTTAATTGCATTAACAAAGGAAGTTACAGTGAAGCCAGCAAAGCCTTTGGCCTGTGTTTAGTCTCATGATGATTGTTTTGAGCAAGCATAGTAATCTTAGAAAGAAAATAAATATAAAATGTTAGGTCAAAAGAGAAACTCGAACCATGAAGTTGAATGAAGCTAAATTCTGTGATCAATGGTATTAAATGGAATTAAAGGTACGGTGACATTAGGGCAATATTCCATCCGCCTAAACAAATGGATATGAAGTTGGACAAAGGAGAACTGTATCGTATTAGGCATTATTATTACGTAGTTGTTGTTTTCATGTGGACACAAGATTTATCAGTATGTGTGAAATTGACAATTGATGGATTGTGATTACTATTCTGGGTTTTCAATTTGAAATCTACAAGGATATACTTAAGTCTAGGCATGGTGGTACATGCATTAAATCCCAGGAGATCAGAGTCAGGAAGATTTCTGATTCAAATCTTCCTTGTTCAAGTGTTCCTAAAACAGAACAAGTTTTAGGTAAAGAAAAGCTTAGGTACAGGCAAAGTGTTACACATATATTATCCAGTGTTCAGGAGACAAAGCCATGCAGATCTGAGTTCAAGGTTCGTCTACAGAGCAAATTCAAGCACAGCTGAGCTTAGGCAATGAGGTTGTTGAAACCTATAAAGCTGGTGATGATGTAATAGAAGGAGCCATGTTCCAGCTCCCGCAAGCAGAACTCAGCAGCCTTGTGCATGTGGCTCTGGCTTTAGAGGCAAGAATAGAAGGGACGACTGAGACAATTGATGCTGGTTGCCTGTAGTTAGAAAATTAGTGAGGATAAAGAAGAAACGAGCATCACTGAGGTGAAATCTTCTGGTGTTTTCAAACAGGAGAAAGAAGTTGTATTCCAGAGGTAGCCAAGGTTTACCTTGTGGTGCAGCTTGACTCAGTCCCCTGTAAGACTCACCCAGGTGACACTGGTTTAAGGCATGAATGTTTCATGCAGTGCAGCTAAGGCTTGGCACCATGAAGGGAGCATGAGAGGAATGCAGTCAAGACTGTTTGTCACAGAAGAACCCAGTGTATTGAAGATGTCAGTCCTGTGGGATGAGCAGAAAGGACAGCAGCAGCAGTTGAGTGGAGTCAAGCAGAACCTAGTGTCCTATAGAGGGAAGAGCTAGAGAGAGACCCAGCTCGTTTTGAGGAGCTGAGAATATCATCTGTGTATCTCACATACTGGAACAAGAAGCTGTAATTTTGAAATTACTTTGGAGACCCCAAGAGTTTTAGATTCCCAAGCTATGGGATACCTTCTCAGGAAAACTACTTTCAGGAAATATAATCAGCCAAAGAGAAAGAATTGTGCTGCAGTGAGCAGGGCAGGGAGGAGTTGGAGATCTGAAGAACACTTTGACATCAGACATGGGGATGCAGAGTTTGGAGATTTCCTTGCTGGCTTTTGGTCTTCTTTTGTCCCAGTATTTCCTCACATTGGTGATTAGGAATGGTGACCTATATCCTGTGAATTTGGATGTATATTATGTGCTATTTTTTTCAAAGTATAGGGGATTATGGTTACATGATTGGATGAATCTCAGAAGAGACTTTGAACTTTGGACTTTTAACATTTATGAGAGTTCTATAGATTATGGGGACTTTTTACTTTAAACCTCACATAACTTGTATTATGCTATTTTTAAATATGGTCCCCATGAAATCATGTGTTTTGTACAATCATAGGGGGGGCAGACAGTGGAATGTGGTAGTATAAATATGTTTGGCTCAGGGAGTGGGAGGAAGTTATTATGAGATGTGGCCTTGTTGGAGGAAGTGCATCACTATGGGGGTGGGCTTTGAAGTTCCACCCAGTGCAGAATGGACCCACCTACTAGCTCCCTGGCAGACAGTCTCTTCCTGGCTGCCTTTGGATCAAGAAGCAAAACTCTCAGCTTCTTTGCCAGCATCATGTTTTCTTGCATGCCTGCCTTGCTTCCTGCTATGATGAAAAAGGACTAAATCTCTGAAAATGTAAGCCAGTCCCAATTAAACTGCTGCTTTTATAAGAGTTGCCTTGTTCATGATTTCTCTTCATAGCAATGGAAACACTAAGATAGAAACCCTGTGTGTGTATTTAATATGGTCAGGTTTTTGCACAATTCTCCAGTCTTCATTATCATGAAAGAATGTGTGCTAGAGTCTAAGCATGCCCCCTGTGACTCAGGAAATACACCCTCAGTCTTAAAAATGCCTCCAGAGTCCTAATCATGCTTTCTGCATCTCAGGACAGGCCCCCTGAGTCTTAAGCATGCCCTCTGTGACTCTGGACAGAGTTTTAAACAGGCTCCCTGTATCACAGGACATGCCCCCATGAGTCTTAAGCACTCCCTCTGTGACTCAGGACATGCCCTTTATACATTTTTTTGGTTTTTCTTTTTTTCAGGGCTTTTAATAGTCATATGAAGGTCTGGTTCATTTCAGCTCCTTCACTGGCAAACCTGGGGGGTAGGGACTGCTTCAGTTTCTCTGCCTTCTCCTTGTCTGTGATGACCAGGGTGTAAAGGTACCTGCTGCAGCGGACCTAGAACTTCAGGTTATCCTTGTTCTTCTTGATCTTGATGGATTTGGCATTTTTCAGCTGAGCTGTGAGCAAAAAGTTCTTGATTTCCTCAAATTTCCAAGGCATGTCAAATTTCCAAGGCAAGGGGGCGTTCGGGTCTGGCATCCTCACGGGCGAGAATGGAAAACTTTTTTTTTTTTTGGTTTTTCAAGATAGTGTTTCTTTGTGTAGCCCTGGCTGTCCTGGAACTCACTCTGTAGACCAGAATGGCCTCAAACTGAGAAATCTACTGGCCTCTGCCTCCCAAGTGCTTGGATTAAAGGCCTGTGCCACCACCACCCAGCTGGTCCTATTCATCTTTAATGCCTGAGATTCTCTCTTCCTGTCCTGTTTTCTGGGTGAACATTACTTGTGTAGTTGTCAGGGCACAGGCAATTTCAATGGCTTGCTCTCAGGGACTTAGCAAGTGCTTAAGTCATTCCCTCCCTTATTCCCTCTATACTAGAGCTTGCCCCCCTGTGTCTCAGGACACACCCTCTGAGTTTTAAGCACACCCACTGTGAATCAGGACATGCCCCCTCAATCTTAAACATGTCCTCTGTGACTCAGGACACACCCACAGAGTCCTAATGGACATGTTTAGTATAATGAAGCCTTTGCACACCTCTGTCGTCTTCATCATTATGAAACTATTCATACTGGACAGTGGTTACATACTTTGCTAAAGCCGTTACAGCATGAGGTCCACTGAGATCCAACACTACTCCATCACAGGACAAGGCAAATGATAAGAATTTATTGTAATGAAGTCACTATTGATAAATCAGGGCCACAAAATTACACTCAGAAGCCCAGCTGCAATACCCTGGCCTCACCCCCACCCTGAACCAGAAAGTTATATAGCATCCAAAAGTCAAAACCACAAAGTCCTTTTGCCAAGTTACAGTGACATTTTTCTCCCAATCACTTTTTTTCTATTGTTAATGTATGTCAAATGATACAGAATGTAAGTTGTATGGTCAACACTATCACAGCCATTCGTTCTTTTGTGGTTAGAAACATGTATTATATTTTGAGGAATAAAACAGGAATAATAGAAATCATGGTTAGGGACAGTTGTTTTGCTTTAGGTAATAAAACATGAGTAATAAAAGCTGGTCAGATATTGTTAAGTACACAGGTCCCCTATGACCTGGAATTTAAACTTAGTTTCAGTTTATGATTAAATGAAGGGTGGTGACAAAAAGGCAGTCCTTAGGGCAAGTTTCTTTTGTTTCTTCGCAACATTTGTATGTTATAGGCATATTTGAATATGTAACAGAACACATTGAAGACATAACTTATAAATGTAATCAATGAGATAAAACCTTTTCACAATAAAGTCATCTATGAACATAGAAGAACACATCCTGGAGAGAAATGCTATGAATAAGCAATGTGGTAAAGCCTTTGCATGTGGCAGTCATCCTAGAAAACATGAGATAAAGTCATAATGCAAGAAAAACCCCATAAACGTGGTCAATGTGTTAAAGTTGTGTACTTTCTGATATCTTTATAGAAGACTAAACTTTTTAGTAAGTAATGAATCTATTAAAGAGTTTGTATATTACAATAGTCTTTGAGCACCTTCAATAATATCAAAAGTAATCTCTGACTACAAATAATTTGTATGATTTTACCCAACACACATTGAGTTACTCAAGGATATTCATTATGTAGAAAAAAATTGACAATCATTTCAGACTTTACGATGTCTCTCTATTTTGTTTACACTGGTAAACTCATTTGTACATAGGAAGGCCACTGGTTTTTCTTTTTTTTTAGTTAATCGTGTATCCAACAACTTTGCTGAAAGTGTTTACCAGCTCTGGGAATTGTCTTTGGGAAGTTTTAGTTCACTTGTGCTTACTATCATATCATCTGCAGATTAAGATAATTTTACTTCCTCCTTAAATTTACAATTTAATGTTAAGTTATTTAACATTGTAAAGTGCAATATAGGACTAGTTAACATTACATTGTAAATTGCAGTAAAGGACTAGTTAACATTAAGTTGTAATTTCAATATAGGACTAGTTAACTTAAAATTTTAGATAGTATTTTGAATAGATATGGAGAGAATGGATCACCTTCTCTTCTTTGTGAATTAGTGGAATTAATTAGAATTTCTCTCCATAATTTAATGTTGGCTATATGTGTGCAGTAAAGTGACATTATTACATTTACCTATGTTCCTTGTATCCTTAATCACTCCAAGAACTCTATCATACAGTGGGGTTAAATATTGTCAGAGAATTTTTCATCATCTAAGAGATTACAACTTTTTTTCTTACACTTCAATCACATTATGTTGAACCATCCCTGTACCTCTTGAACGAAGCCTACCTCATTGATCATGGTGAATGATCTTTTGACGTGGTTTCTATTTTATTTTATTTTTGTTTTATTAAATATTTTTACATATTTGGTTTTAAAGAAAAATTGGTCTACAATTCTCATTTGTTACTGAGTCTTTATATTGACTGGATATTTGAGCAACCATGGGTTCACAAAACAAATTGGCTAAGGTTTCTTCTATTTCTATATTGTTGACTACTTTGAGGAGTATTCTCATGAACTCCTCTTTGAAACTCTGGTAGGATTCTACCCTAAAATTCATGGCCCTGGCTGGGCAGTGGTGGCGCACGCCTTTAATCCCAACACTTGGGAGGCAGAGACAGGCGGATTTCTGAGTTCGAGGCCAGTCTGGTCTACAGAGTGAGTTACAGGACAGCCAGGGCTGCACAGACAAACCCTGTCTCAAAAAAAAAAAAAAAAAAAAAAAAAACAACAACAACAAAAAAATCCATGGCCCTGGGCTCTTTTTGGTGGCAGACTTGTAATGACTTCTCTTTTTCTAGATGTTTAGGCAGTTTGAATTGTTGCCCTTAGTTTGATTTAACTTTAGTAAGAGGAGCCTATTGAGGAAAATTTTACATTATTATTAGAAATTCCAGTTCGATGGAGTTGAGGCTTTTTAAAACTATGTCATTACCATTGTTTAGATTTCTTCATTGTCTGTTATTTTGTCCCCATTTTCATTTTAGATTTAATTAATTTGGATATTCTCCATCTTTTCATAAGGGTTTCACTATCTTGTCTAATAAAAGGCTCAAAGGACCAACTCGATGTTTCATTAAATCTTTGCATTCTTCTCTTTCTATTTTGTTGATTTCAGCCACCAAGTTGATAATTAACTGATGTCTAATCTAGTTTTTCATTGCTTACTTCTTTCTGCTATAGAATGTAAAGCATGCTGCTAAATTGCCAGTATGAGAGCTCTCCAGGTTTTTCATTCATAGTGAGGTGTTCAGCTTCCATGAGTTTGTAAGCTTTGTGTTCTTTCTGGTTTTGTTGATATCCAGCTGTAATTGATGGTGATCTGATAGGATTCATGGTGTTATTTCAATTTTCTTGTATGTATTGAGGTTGGCAGTGTGTCTGAATATGTATTCAGTTTACAAGTAAGTTTCATGAGGTGCTGAGCAGAAGGCATATTCTCCTGTATTTCAATAGAATGTTCTCTAAGTATCAGCTGGACTCATGTTCATGTTGTCAGTTAGGTGGAATATTTTTCTGGTTTTGTGTTGTTGTTTTTTTTTGGTGTTCTTGTTTTGTTTTTGGTCTGGAGAATTTGTCCACTGGTGAGGATGTGGTATTGAAATCTTGGAATATGGCTGGGCAGTGGTGGTGCATGCCTTTAATCCCAGCACTTGGGAGGCAGAGGCAGGTGGATTTCTGAGTTTGAGGCTAGCCTGGTCTACAGAGTGAGTTCCAGGAATGCCAGAGCTACACAGAGGAACCCTGTCTCAAAAAAAAAAAAACAAAAAAAAAAAACAAAAAAAAATCTTGGAATATAAGTGAATGAGTGTTATTATGTGATTTTAACTTTAAAACACTTTCTTTTACAAAGGTTGGTGACCATGTTTTTAAGGTGTAGGTATTGAAACTTGAAATGACATTTTTGGTGATTTTTTTTTCCTTTATGAAATTTGTAGTGTTTTTCTCCAATTCCTTTGATTAATATTGTTTATTAGTTTTTTTTGCTATATTTTAAAATGACTACAATAGCTCGCTTCTTTCGTCCATCTGCTTGGACTATCTTTTTACATCCATTTACCTTGAATTAATGCCCATTCTTGATGTTGAGCTATATTTTTTCTATGCAACTGAAGTTAGATATTTATTAGCATCTATTCTGTTAGCCTTTGTCTTTTTATTGGTGAACTGTGGTCATTTAAAGAGTCAATGAATGATGGTTGTTAACTCCTTGTATTTTGTTGTTGTTGTTGCTGCTGGTGGTGGTGGTGCTGGTGTTGGGGTATTTGTGTGCTTTCCTTTCTTTTGAAGATAATACAAGATTATTTACTACCTGTGTTTTCATGTGTATTGATAACTTCCTTGGGTTGGATTCTTTGTATATAACCTTGTGTAAGTTTGTATGTGTAGATAGATATTGCTTAAATTTCACTTTAGCATGGACTATCTGATTTTTCCATTAATAGCAATTAAATGTTTTTCTACATATAATAATCTGGGCATCTGTAGTTTCTGCAGCATATATGTTCAAAACCTTCTGATATTTACAGACACCAGTGAGAGGGCATCTGCAATTTCAATACATCTTCATTTATATATTTCTTGGCTTTTGACCTTGGCAGCTTTTAGTATTCTTTCTTTGTACTGGATGTTTTAATTATTATACAGGAAAGAGACTTCATTTTAGGGTCCATTCTGTTTGGTGTTTTGATGTTTCTTTTACTGTGATATGCAACTTTCCCTTTATGTTAGGAAATATTTCTTCTAAGATTTTGTCATCAATATTTTCTGAGAATTTGATCTAATATTCTTCTTCTTCTAGCCCTAGTATCCTTATGTTTTATCCTTTCATAATGTCCTGGATTTTCTAGATATTTTATGTCAGGAAGATTTAGATTTAACATTTTCTTTGTGTGATATTTCCATCCCTTCTATTATATCTTCAAGGCATGAGATTTGTCTTCCATCGCTGTATTCTGTTTGTGAGTCTTTCCTCTGTAGTTTCTCTTTGCAGCCCTAAGGTTTTGTTTCCATCTTCCCTCATTTTTTGTTTTCGTTATTGTTTCTATTTCCATTTTTAGCTATTAAACAGTTTTGTTTCCTTCTACTCTTGGTTTTTTTTTTTTTTTTTTGGCTTTATTTATGAGATTGGTTGGTTTTCTCCACTTTTATGTTTATGTTTTCCTGGCTGTCTTTGAGGTATTTATTGATATCCTCCAATTGTTTGTGTTTTACTGTATTTCTTTAAGTGATTTAGTCATTTTCATTTTAACGGCCTCTATTATCTTCACATAGATGGTTTCAAAGCCTTTTTCTAGTACGTCAGCTATATTGGAATATTTAATACCCTCTTTGGCAACATAAATGGGCTCACACTCATCAACCAGAGGGTAATAAATGTTAGTACTTATTACAGAATCAAGTACCAACATCATGGAATGGAATGTGGCTATCACTTCTAGAAGTGAAAAGGTCCATTTTATGTCAATGTACTTGATATACAATAGTTTCTTTCCACACAATGAAATTTTTGGTGGGACCCACCATAGGCTCCATGACAGATTCCTTGAAGTATTCAGCTCACATTTAACCCAATGTTTGATTAATGCCATGGTTGTTTTTTTCTCCTTAAATTGGACAAGGAGGCAAGTGAACCACTTTTTAAATAAGTTTCTTTTGTTGAGATGATGGTTTTAATAAGATTGCTTCCAATCACTAACACTGGAATCACCATTACCAAAAAAAAAAAAAAAAAAAAAAAAAACTGGTGGTGACAGGGTAATAATTTTATAATTTGCCAGCATGTATTTATTCATGTCAGGTGAATGAAGACAAAGTAGATTGATAAGTATATAATTTGGGAACTTTAGCATAATCCAAGGAATATTGATTTTTCAACTTTGGTGATATAGCCAATGCACTTTCAGTGTTAAGTCAGGTCAGATGATTGAGACACAGGCCATTGGCTGTAGCTGTGTGTGTCATGTTACAGATCACAGAAGCTAACATTGCACATAGTAGCCTGGTCAAAGAGTACTGTATTAATGCCACTTTCCCTTCCAGGAAACCATCTGCTCCTTTTCAAACTCCATGTAGATGTATATTTTTTGAATTATGTTTCCTTTTTTCTTTTTAAATTAAATTTTAATTTTTCTTTTCACATTCCAAAGTTGTCCCCCTTTCCTGGTTCCTCTTCCCTGAGGTCTTCTCCCCATCTTCTTCCTGCTGCCTCTGAGAGGTTTCTCTCCCAGCCACCCAGCCACCCAGCAACCAGGACCTCACCTCCACCAGCTTCCCTTTTTCCTGGGGCATCAAGTTTCTACTGGGTTAAGTGCATCCTCTCCCATTTTGAGCAGACAAGGCAGTCCTCTGCTGCACACATGCCCGGGGCCATGAACCATCACCTGTATGATTCTTGGTTTTTGACTTAGACTCTGGAAGCCCAGAAGTGTCCAGGTTAGTTGACACTGTTGTTCTTTCTATGGGTTGCCATCCTCTTTACATCCTTAAGTCTTTCTGACTCTTCCATATGGAACATTTCACCCTACAATAATACATATATATGGATATAGATAGATAGTTAGGTAGGTAGATAGGTAAAATCAACAAGATAGATAAACATTTAGCCAAACTAATGATATATATATATATATATATATATATTCTTTTCCCCAGCATCTTCTCCAAAATGGATCTTATAATATGTCACAAATTAAGGCTCGGCAGATACAAGAAGACTGAAATATTCTCATGCTCATGCATCCTATTAAATCTCTACAGATTAATCTAGACTTCAATAATAAAAACATTAGAAAGCCACATACTGAACAACTTTCTACACAATGATAACTTGCTCAGGGAAGAAATAAAGAAATAAAAGACTTTTATTATAAATAAAAGAATTCAATGAGAATGAAGACACAGCATACACAAACTTACGAGACACAATGAAAGCAGTACTAAGACAAAAATTCATAGCACTAAGTGCCCTCATGAACATACCAGAGAGATCCTACACAAGCAACTTAATGGCACACCAGAAAGCTTTAGAACAAAAAGAAGCAAACACACCTAAGAAACATAAACAGTAGGAAATAATCAAACTCAGGGCAGAAATGAACCAATTACAAACAACAAGAACAGTGCACAGAGTCTGGTTCTTTGACAAAATCAACAATATAGAAAAATCCTTAGCCAGATTAACCAGAGGGCACAGAGACAGTATCCAAATTAACAAAATCAGAAAGGGAGACATAACAAGAGAAACTGAGAAAACTTTTGAAAATCATTAGTTCTTTCTACAAACTGGAGAATCTAGATAAAATATGAAGCTAGAGAAATGGATAATTATCTAGACAGATACCATAAACCAAACAAATCAAGATCAGGTAAATTATCCAAACTGTAGTATAACCCCTTAGGAAATCAATACAGGCATTATAAACCTCCTTTCCAATAGAAGGCAAAGGATAGGTAGTATTAGTGCAGAATTCTACCAGACCTTCAAAGAAGAGCTAAGACCAATACACCTTGGACTTTTCCACAAAATAGAAACAGAAGGAAGACTACCTAATTCATTCTATGTTTAGTTGTTTTAAAAGTTAATTATTGGTTTCAAATGCAACACTGCTCTACTCTCTTGTTTTCATTCCCCTTTAATTTCAAGTCATTAAGAATTTCTTTCCATTTGTTTCAACTCCTGCTGATTATTTATTTTTGTTCATAGGAATGTTGCCTGTATCTGAGGCTTGCCTCTTTGTATGTGATTGAGAATTGTTTTGAGCACCCAATCCTTTCTCTTCTGCTCAGTGCTGGAAAGAGTGTCTTGCAACTCTGCCTGACTGGTCCTTGACTAGATAGTGCAAAACAAAAATAATACACTGAGTTAGTTTCCTCCAACCTCTCTGGTTTCTTTGGGTCTTAAAATAAAGAGAGGCCTGTGCAAGAATCAAGTCCTATGACCAACTTTGAAGCAGGGTTAGTCACAGCAAAAAATGGATGGAAAAGGAGGGTAAAAGCTTCCCTGAATTGACAGTGGTTGATATTAGCAAGGAGTTGTGAGGTAATTAATTTTAGATGATCAATAAATATCCTGATTGGTAATTACTTTTGTCTGCACCCTAGGCAATCAAGAATCTGGATTTAAAAACTGAACTTATGTTAAATCAATTTACACTAGTTGCATTATTTCAACCAAAATAGGAAATCTGGGAATCATGAACTGGCCCTGTTTAAAAAGATTATTATTTTCTTGGATTGAAATGTTCAGCCTGAGAGAAAAAGTAAAAATAATATTTGATGTGCTCCAATACAGGATTGTGGACTCTGGATACATGACCATAAAGCCTGGTTCAACTTTGTACAATAATTTTTGGGACTATAATTACATCATTTCTATAGTTTCTCCTGCCTTCCATCATTGTTTAATAAAGATGCCTAAAGCCTGTAGATGAGGAGAAGAAAGGTAGACGGTGCTTCAGGTTCCTGATTTAGTGTCTGGGGAAAAGATCATGAAGGAGAGAGAGAAGAGAGAAGGAAGAAGGCACCATGGGGTAGGTGGATTGTGAGTGTATGGCCAATAGGTCTGGCCTGGGAGTATGAGCAGCCTAGGCAGAACATGGCCCATGATATCTCACAGATATTAACAGGGAAATAGACAAAATAGGAATAGAGGGTTGATATCTGCCCAACTCTGTTGCTTTACTGCTTATTGTAAATACAAAATCTTTTGAGTCTTTTATTTGGTACTTCTATGATTTAAGTGGGGTAAGAAACTCCCAAATAATACCACAACAAAATGGCTGTTATTGTGGTTTGTGTCCAGTGATTGAAATAGAATGGAATGTAAGATGATAGAGGATACTCAGTACTCCTGGCTCTGGTTCTTTCTGGAAAAGGCCATACTGTGCTTTCAGACACCTTTTCTTCAAAGAAGATGAAAGGAAAGGATTGTTCCAGCAACCATTATTAGATGTTGAAGCTGAAACACGAGGTGCTGCTCCCTGGGGTAGCCATGCCTAAAATCTCAGAACCCAACAGACAAGGCTAGATGATCATAAGACCAAGACATAGCTCAGCTACATAATGAATTTAAGGCTAGCCTAAGCTAAATTAAGCCCAGTCCCACTTCCAACTAAAATATGTTTATCCAAAGATGGAAAAATATGTTTTATGCCTCCATTCATATATACATATACCTTTGTAATTAATATTTTCATATTAATATATGAAAACAATATTAATACAATGCTGTGTATAACAGCATTGGAAAACAAATAGAATCAATAATAATATATTAAAATAACTCTCTGTGTGGGGAAAATGAAGTTTACTTTAGCCTTTGGGTTTTCTATTTGCATCTGTAGTTCATCATTTTCTGTGACATTAACTTAGAAGGGATCTTGATCATCTGTGTCTTCCATAAAATATGATATTAGTGCTCTAAAGTGCACATTATGTAGAACTGACCTAGGGCACATGAGGTGTCAAGCAAATTGGACTCACTGCAAACCCGGGCATAAGGACATCAGAGGACAGAAAATAAATCCAACCAAAACTTAAGTACTTTTCTTTTTTTCTTTTTTGGTTTTTTGAGACAGGGTTTCTCTGTGTAAGCCTGGCTGTCCTGGAACTCACTCTGTAGACTAGGCTGGCCTCAAACTCAGAAATTTACCTGTCTCTGCCTCCCAAGTGCTGGGATTAAAGGTGTGCACCACCACTGCCAGGCAGTAGTCTTCTAATTTAGTGAAATGCTGAGGAATCTAGTGTCATAGGGTTTTCAGAGACATTAATTCTAAGGTGCAAGATAAGTCAGTGCACCTGGCCAATCCCACTGAAAAGAGAGATGCATTTACTGGGATGATTGGGATTTTGAAGACAGCACACTCCTCACTTGTGTGTGTTACACCAGTCAGTATATCAAGTAGCTCAGAAAGCTGCTAGCTTTCTGTTGGGGGCCCAAACCAGGAGAAAGCTCTGTAACAGGACCAGGCTGCTGTGCAGGCTGTGCTACCAGTGTCATGGTTAGATAGGAATGTTGTTTGGAGCCTTTGGCAGGTGTTTATTGTGAATCATAGATTTTGAATTTTGGAGCAAGGCTCTACCATCAACTCTGTCCATCTATCTTCATTTGAAAAGAAATATCTTGATCTGCTATTCCATTTTAGTAGAAATTGAACATGTGCCAGGAAAATGTTAGTGATCCCCAAAAAGACACACATAGGAGCTGATTTGATGCAACTCACAGCAGGGTCTTTATTCTATCTGAGCTAGCTTTCCCCCATCCCCAATGCACCAGCATCAGCCAAGACTGTTTTGGTGATGGTGGAGCCGCAAGTGTCTGTCAGGGAATGCTTTCTTGTAAGCAGCAAGTTGGGAGTTGTGGGAGGAGCTTAGTTGGGAGGAGTAAGGAGAGAAAGAGAAGGAGTAAGTAGAAAAAGAGGAGGAGAAAGGGAAAAGGGGGAAACGTAGAAGCAGAAGTCCATGTGTTTCTAGCAGTCAAAGATAGTTGGTATATCTAGATTGGGTATTGGGTTACCCCTCTGATTGTATAGGCATCTTGTTACTGAACATTACCAAACATAGAGAGCCTTTGGATGATCTAAGCATTAGAGTCTCACTTTTACTGAGCTCATGTGGATGGTGGGATAGACTGGGTTCAGCCAATCATTGTGGAGACAGCATGGGAGATTTGCAGAGCCATCTCCCACACTGGCATCTCATGGGTGGCAGGTTTGGTGTTTCTGACCACCTGAACAGACTGCTTGAGGTGAGCCTTGTGGGAGTACAGCAACAGCCACTCCTGGCCACAGGCCTAGGCTAGTCAAGAACATGGCAGGGGATTAATAAAAGCCTGATTGAATGCCACCATTTTAAATGTCTCTTGCAATTGGGAGGATGTGTGTAAGCATCTAATTGAAAAGCTGCTGTGGCTTTAACATAATTGGCTGGTGCTGGGAGTCACATCATAAACTTAACTTCACCTCCCCTCTGCATTAGTGGTGGTTAGGCATGGTCTTGTAAACCTAGATGCAGGTTTGTTGGGGGAATAAACTGGAGACCCTGGTATTGTTGAGAGTATAACTTGGAATCTCTAGCCTCCTTTGGGATTAGCCTAAAGATTGAAGCTAGGCTTGGGTTTTGCTGGGGAGGGGGCAACTTGGAAACTAATGCTACGTACCTGGCTTGCCTAGAAGCCTAGTTTCTATTCCTGTACAATGCCCCTGGTATTATTCATGCACCTAGGACTTCCTGGTACAGGTCCTATCATCAAGTGACTAAGAAAGAAATAACTAGGGCCTGCTTTACTAAGGGTTCTGCCTGTTATGCAAACCCCATCAAGAAGTGAACAACTGCAGCATGAAAACATGTTTCTGGGACAATCATGAAAGACACCAGTAAAGGGAAATCACCACACTTCAGAGCTTCATGCAGTAGTGATGCTCATGCATTTGTTTGGAAATGTGTGATTATTCATTGAATCATCAGCTATAAACAGTGGGACGGCTTAACTGTCAGAGACTTGGAGACAGAACAATTAGAATACTGTTGAGAGAGACATAAAAGGAAGAAGTATGTGGATAGATTTCTCAAAATGGTCAAAGAATGTAAAGATACTTATGTCCCATGTAAATGCTGATTAAAAGGTAAATTCAGCTGAGTATACACTCAGTAACCAAGTAGTTAGGGTGATCCATTCTGTGAGAAGTCAACTGTGTACATTTTTATGAATCTGTCCTTGTATAAGGGGTAGCTCAATCATTTTAGGCATAATTATAACCTGGTACAATACATAATGGTTTTCCTTTTGGCTGGAATAGTAACATTTAGGCTTTATTATGACATGTTTTTTTTTCAATTGGAAATTAACCATGAGAAAGAAGATATGGTTTTGTGTGAAGTTGACATGGGGTAGAGTTAAGATTGCTGTTTTGACTGTTAACTCTATTACATCTGAAATTAATTAAAACCCCCAAAGTGACTTTAATCTGAATCTGGAGAGTGGGAGACACAGTTTTAATCCAGATGTTTGATCTGAAAAGCCCCAGCTCTAATCTGATCCATGACTTGTACTGCAAGCCTATATAATGACATGGAAGGAGAAGGTTGTGGGAGGAGCTGATGTGGGAGGAGGAAGGAGAGGAAGAGGAGGAGTAAAGGGAGGAGGAGAAGGAAGGGAAAAAACTAAGGTTGAGATGGAGACTGAGAGAGGGGGACATGGAGGCTGGTGTTCACTTGTCTGTAGCAGTCAAAGGTAGTTGGTATATCTATGTTGGGTACTGGGTTACACCTCTGATTGTAAAGGTATCTTGTTTTTGATCATTACTATATATATAAGCCTTTGGATAATTTAAGCATTAGAGTCTCATTTGTACTGAGCCCAAGTTGTTCATGGGATGATCTGGGCAATTCCCAGCCTTGAAGAGACAGAATGGAAGATTGGCAGAGCCATCTCCCATGCTGGTGTCCCGTGGGTGGCAGGGCTGGTGTTTCTGGCTGCTGGTTTCTGGCTGGCCATGCAATATGGTGGCTGAGCTGGACAGAGATGCTGCAGCTTAGCCAGTTGGCTTAACCTGTGGCTGCTTTGAAATAATTGAAATAATTACTACAACAGAAGGCATTCGCTCTTTAGCTGCTTCCTCTCAACTTGATAGCAAGCCCATTCCTTCACTGACATTAGGGACACCTTGTTTGAAATTCCAGGTAAGGTCTGGAGTCAGGTCCTGGTAGGTACAGGATCATTGCTCTCAGAGGGGAGGAGCAGGCAGCTGAAAAGCCAGAGCTGCAATGCTGGGTTCTCCCCCAGGACTGGGTGGAGTGAGGCTCCTCTTTGAAGACAGAAACAAAAGCTAATGGAGTGAAAACCACTCCTGAGCTGTGGAAAAGGTCTGACCCTGGTCTGGAAGCACAATTTAACCTTGAGGAGTGGTAAGACTCACTGGCCAATCAAGGCTCCCAGGCAGACCTGACAATCAGACAAGGAGGCGAGTTCTTCCGGGTGCCATTCTTCAAGATTGCTGTTCCTGTGGAGGCTTGAATGGTCATCTGTGCCCTGCTCTGAGCTCTGCTGTGGCTGCTGTGTGGAGACCTCAGGGAAGCTCTGAAATCTCGTCATGGTGAGCACAGGTTCACTGCCCACAATGGGTAGGGGCAGGCGGCTGAGCAGTGGGAGCTGGGGTGCTGGGTCCTCTCTGGGGCTGCATGGAAAGAATCAACCAGATGTGACCACCTGTGAGGTCCCTGGTGATGCCCCTCATGTGTTAGATCAGGATGTGACCTCTGAGCAACTTCACTGTCATGGATGATTCTGAATCTGCACAAAACATTTGGACCAGTTGGTTTCTTATAGAAACATGAGTGGTTTCTCTGACTCTGCAGCACATGTGTCCAAACCCCTTTATACTTTTATAGTATACATTAAGAAGGCAGGTATAAACCTAATAGATCTGTGTTTATATGTTACTTGGGTTTTTGTTTGTTTAGTTTTTTGTTAATTTTTTTCTGTTGCAGTTTTTTTTATATTTCTTGACTTTATATGTTTAGTTTTTTATTTTAATGTGGTAAATGGACATTTTTTCCCAATTTATTTGGCATTTTGGATGTTTCTTGTACCTTAACAGTCATCTACCTCTTTCCAGTTATGATTTCATTGATACATTTTCCAGACTTATTTTGGTGAGAGTTTTGTTCCTGAGTTACTGTTTAATGTATGGATTTGCAGAGAGCCTTGGCTAAGTGTTGCCTCTTTTACTGACCTGTTTGTTATGTTCAAGAGGGAATGCTTGCTAATGTTGAAAGTTGGGAGAAGAGGTGGGCAGGAAGAGATGATCTTAGTAATCTACAAGGAGACTTTGTCATTAGCGGGGTTAGGCTGCTTCTGTTGTTTAGTACAGTACTAGAGACAACTGTGAAAATTGCATTTGGGATAACAAATAGTATGGTAGATTTATGGAAAACTTACATTGTGTTTTTTTCCAGCATGGCATGTGGGTGCTCAGGAACTATCTTCCCAAGTTGGGGCTATGATACAGGGATGAGGCAGGAAAGGAAGGGCAATTGGGGATGGCCTGCAGTTTCTTTAGGAGGCATGCACAAGGGGAGAGGTAATTTCCACTAATATTCTATTCCAATGGTGAGGGCCACTGGTATTCTGTGCCAGTTGTAAGGGCAACTGATATTAGGGTTTGCAGTAACAGACAGTGAGGTAGGTCTTTGGATAAAGTACTGTCAGGCATGGCTTGCAGTAAACAGTAGTATCTTTTGATAATAAGGGGCTTAGTCAAAAAGATGAGTTTATGAAATCCAACCAACTCTGTTTTTGAGACTGCACAAAGTCCACTTGAGCAAACATGTTTTGACAAAACCTTCTTATCAACAGCCAGTCAAGGTACAACTGCAGGGTTAAGCTACATATTGATAACTAATACACCTTACAGAAAAAAAGTTAGCCTACCCATCATGGTTGTCAGATGGTTTTACCCCCTTGATTGGTTCCTGCAGATTATGCCAGTCATGCAGCTTTTAAAATATTAAGTTGCTGACCTGTATGTTAATGTCCCAATCTTTCTATAACTGCAATAAATATCCAGCACCCCTAGACTTGGTCTCTCAGATTCGATCTCACATGAGGCTGACTGGTGAGAATCCTTATTACAGAGCTCATAATAAAGACCTCCATGTGTTTGCATTACAATAGGCTCCTTGTTGGTCGTTGGGGCCTCTGTGATGTGGACATAACATTTTAGTGCATTGACTGGAACCCCAAAACCCTCAGGACTCCCAACTAAAGGATTGAAAGGCCGGTTGTTAAGATGAACCATTGTTTCTATGTCAGTGGCTTGTCTGCCAGATTTGTGTCTGTGTGCCTTGGTTTTCAGGTTTTTCTTGAGTATTGTGGAGGGAGGTGACTAAATTGAACCTGGAACCCAGCTACAGTGGATACGCTGGAGAGTCGCAGCCCCAAAGTGCTTCAAAGATGTTCCAGAGCCTGGTATAGTGGATGGTGTTTCTCTGGTCTTAATTTCTGGGAAGGTTAGAGCAGACTTGGAGCCCTGCAACAGGGCTCATGGCTGCCATCCTGTCTTCATTTTCTCCTCTGTCTGAGTGGAGGAATCAGCTGGGTAGCCTTTACCGCCCTCTTGTGGCTGTCTGCATTGTGTGTGGCACTTTGTCATTCTCTCACTGAGGAAATGAGACAAACTCCACCCTAGTCGATTTAGTTACTAGCCCCACACCTTGGGTTAAATTCTTCTTAACAACAGGACCTAGACCAACTGACTAGTCCATGACAGAGAGCTCTTCCAGACAGCATCCAGGGCAAAATCAAGCTCTACCTACCTTATTTTACAGGGTAGAAAGACAAAGACCTCATTTTCCACCTGCTGAACTACCCTCTGCCCAGTTCATGTGTGACTCTGTAGTTTTGAACTTGGAGCTGTCATGAGATGGAAGGTCGTTCTTCATTGATACTCACAAATTTAGCATATCTTCCTTGGACCAGAGTTCTTGTCCTTTGTTGATGGCCATTTCCAGTTGTGCTGTACAATCTGCTTTTCTGTCCACCTTCCAGCTGTTTTAGCCTCCACTTTGGAAGCACTGGCCTGGCAACCCAGAGTTAAAGATGCTCACCCCAGGTCAGCACAGCCTCTGAGCTCTCTATTCCAGTACATTCTTCTCTGCTCTGAGCCAGGTGCTCTCCCTATTTTGTCCTTCTCAGCCACAAGTCCAACTCCCTCTTGTGGTGGGAGAAGCTCCTGTAATTGATATGGTTAGTTCATTGGTTTGGGGTTATAACAACTTCCTCATTTATTATTTTTCTGTCTCATAATTGTCTTAATTTCTCAGCATTTCAGAGCTACAGTCATCTGAAGGAGCCTCAATCGAGGGCCTGCCCTCATCAGAATGGCTGGTTGCTGTGTCTGTGAGAGATAGTGTTGATGATTGATTAGGAAGGCTCTTCCACTGAGGATGGCAATATCCCTAAGCAAGTGGTCCTGGGCTGGATGGGAGAGCAGGCTGAGCATGAGACAGTGACCAAGCAAGAGAGCAAGCCAGGAGACAGTGTCCATGCTTTTTTATTGTATATTTTATTTACATTTCAGATGCCATCTTCTTTCCCCATGCCCTCCCCCAAGAAAACCCCTATCCCATGCCATTTTTTGCTTTTATACACTTTTTTTTAAAAAAATATTAATTAAAGGCATTATAAGTTTGGTAATGCTGAATCAGAAGTGTAACCCAATACCCAACCTAGATATATCATCTATCTTTGACTGGTGGAGACACGTGAACATTTGCCTCCATGCCCCCCCCTTTCACTCTCTTTCTCTCTCTCATCATCTAGCTTCTCCTCTCCTACTTCTCCTCCTCTCCTTACTCCTTCTCTTCCATTCGGTACTCCTTCCCACCTTAGTTCCTCTTACATATCACCCTTCCTGTTAAAATAAAACTTTTCTCTCAAAATACAGTTAGAGCATAATTATGCCAATTTGTACCAGTGAGGTACAAGATAGTCCTAATACCCAGTCCATCATTTTGTTGACTAACCAGAACCTCTGTCATCTATCCTAACTAAAACTCTTAGTTCTGAACCTGGATTTTTCCGTGGCTTTAGAATGAATGTCAGCTGAAAACCATCCATTCAAAACTTTTCTCTCAGGGTAAATAGCCAGGATTGGCTATGAGACCATAGGTCTTCAACCCTGTCAGAAATCCAGAATGGCTGAGTTAATTGTCCATGCTTTTTGCTTTCAGTTTCTAATCTAAGCTCACAAAATGATGGACTGTGATCTGACAGAACCATGTACAACAGCCACTTATTACCTGAGATGCTTTTGCTCAGAGGATTCAATCACAGCATCAGAGTAGAAAGTTAGAACAACAACAACATTATTTTGCTGCTGTACAGAATCTATGTTGTAGATTGTATTCTTGTGGACAGGACAAATTTTGGTTAGAAAGATTTTTGGATTGGTTGGGGTCTTTAACTCTCCATTAAGGGTCCTGCCTGATGCAGGATGTGGCCTCTTCAGCATCCATATCTAACTGCTATACATCTCAGCTAAGATCAATCTTAGACTTCTTCGTACTTATTTATGGTCTCTGACACATGTTAAATGTACCCCCTCCCACCTCCAGCCAACTGCAGATTTTGATTCATTCTGGCCCTCTCTTGTCTCTCACCACACCTGTTGCTGGTTCTCCCCTATTTCCCCTTCTTATCTGCTCTCCCATACAGTTCTCTCTCTTTCATCTGCCTCCTATGATTGCTTTACTCCCCCTTCTGAGTGAGATTCAACCATGCTCATTTGGGCCTTCCTTGTTGTTTAGTTTCTTTGTGTCTATGAAATGTAGTGTGGGTTTCCTGTATTTTATGATTATTATTCACTTGTGAGTGAGTACATACATGCATGTGCTTTTGGGTCTGGGTTACCTCAATGGAGATGATAGTTTCTAGCTGTATCCATTTGCCTGCAAAATTCATGATTTCCTTGTATTTAATACCTAAATAGTTTTCCTTTTGTAAATGAACCACATATTCTATATTCATATTTTGGTTGAGCAGCATCTGTATTATTTCCACTTTCAAGTTGTTATAAGTAAAATGGCTCTGAATTAGTGGAGTCCCTACTTTAGGTCACCTGCCTTCACAGAGTCCCTCCTGTATCTCCTGTTGGTCCTTTGAGAGGGTGTGGGACCCTGGGTATCCATGATGGTGTATCAAGTCTCTATTGGGTTAGGTGCATCCTCTCAACTGAGGCCAGATGTGGCAGCCCAGTTATGGGAACAGATTCCAGTGATAGACAACAGCTTTAGGGACAGCTCCTGCTACAGGTGTTGTAGAACCATCATGAAGACTGAGCTGCACATCTGCTACTTACAGGCTATTGGTCCTTTGTCCAGCCTCTGTGTGCTATTGTTTTTGTCTCAGTTTCTTAATGTCCCCAAGTATCAAGGTTAATTGAGTCTGCTGGTCTTACTCTGGAGTTCCTATCCTGTTCAGGGCCCTTAATCCTTCCCCTAACTTTTCCATCAGAGTTACCAAGGTGCATGCAATGTTTGATTGTGGATCTCTGCTTATGCTTCAGTCAGCTGCTGGGTGGAGCCTCTCAATGGGCAATTATGCAAGGCTTCTGTGTGGGAGCATCACAGAGTATCCTTAATAATGTCATGGATTCAAGCTTGTCCATGTTGGTCTCCAATTGAATGAGTTTTCATTGGCCATTCCTTCAGTCTCTGCTCCAGCTTTATCACTGCATTTGTTTTAGACAGGGTAAATATTGTTCTGGGTGTCTCCAGTGTTGTGGTTGAATCTGATCCTTCAGCTTTCTTCTCATGCTCCCATACATTCCCCATTTGGACTCTGTCCCTCAATCACATAAGATACTGTGCACACATTTGCTATTCTAAGCTATGCTATTTTGCAAACCTGGTGGTTTTATATTTTTAACTTTATTCATTCTGTTTTCTACAACAAAATTCTCTGTTAAGCACTTCCTGTTCTGATTGTAGATATAGAACCCACATAAGCCACCTGACATGTTTTTGTTCAATAAGCACATGCTTTTGTGCGGCTCTTTGTCCACATCTTTGATTTTGAAATTCGGCAAAATATATAGATTATATTCTGTTTCTCTGGATGGCTTATGCTCATGTTGTTAATATTATCTGATGTTTCAGAGTCATTGAATTGCAGGTGTATCATGTTCTGCCTAACTCTTATGTTTGTTCTGAAATTTTTGAATAAATAAGTGTATTATATGTGTGTGCATGAATATGAATGTGTGCCTCATCTTTACTGTTGTCAGAAAATGACCTCAGAACTCCTGATCTTGAAGAAATGACAGGTGTAGGTCCACATGTGTATGCTAGAAATTGACCACCATTATGTGGAAGACCAGCAAGATCTTTAAACTCCTGAGCTATATCTCCTGATTTCTGATCAACATATACATTATTTCGGGTGGTGGAGGCACATGCCTTTAATCCCAGCACTTGGGAGGAAGAGGCAGGCAGATTTATGACTTCGAGGCCAGCCTGGTTGACAGAGTGTGTTCCCTGACAGCCAGGGCTATACACAGAAAACCTATCTCGAAAAAAAGCATATATATTAGTAATATTCTCATCTGTCAATTTTCACTGTTTAAACATGCATTCCCTTTTAGTAAAATTTAATTAATGTTGCTGTTTAAACTGGTTCATTTTATGTTTATGCAAGATGAATACAAAACTGCAGTGAATGTATAATTCTTTGCAGGAACTTCAGTAAAGAACTGTGAATTTATTCTATTATTTTTGTTTCCGGGTTTATTTTTGTAGCAGACTGAGGTTCTTAACATGTAACTTTTGCTGTCCTGAAACTCATTGCATAGACCAAGCTAGCATCGAGCTCAATGACATACACCTGCCTTTACCTCTGTGATTAAAGACATGACAGCTTGCCCATCACCTTTGTAGTTAGTAATAGTTCATACAGTTTTTCAGATGTGTGTTCAGTACAGTTGATCTGTTTCCCCTGCATATCCCTCTCAATTGCTATTTGTGTTTCAAGGCTATATCCTATTCTATGGGTTCAGGAGTGACACATGTGAACCCTGTGTCAAGGGTCCAAGTGTCAATATTTTAATTTTCTTCTAAACTGACATGGTGATTATATTATAATTTGTGTGTCAGCAAATAAGTGGAGGAATCATGTGAATTATAAGATTATATTGTCTAGGAAGCATACATTTACTTTGTAGTGATGTCAGTATCAGGCTTTGTGTTGTACATATGTATGGGATATTTTAGGAAGCAGTGAGCTTTGATGATGTGCATGTGAACTTCACTTCGGAAAAGTGGAATTTGATGGATCCTTCCCAGAAGAAACTCTACAAAGATGTGATGCTTGAGAACTACTGGAACCTCACTGCTATAGGTAAATCTGTGAATTTCCTTTTGCTTTTCAATATAAAAGAAAAAAATGTTTATGGGTTATTGATGATCATCTCTTATTTCAATAGAGAACAAGTAATATTGAGTTGAATAAATCATGTTTATTGCTGTGAGAATTCAGAGTAACTTGAATTTTGCTTAATTCCAATACCATATTATTCATTTTATGGAACCGTGTTTTAGGCTATTATTTGAAAGACCATCATACTGAAGAACAACACCAAACTTCTAGAAGTCATGAAAGGTAATTTTTCTGTATAAACTGATACAAATATGCCTGTGAGGAAAGTTTAATATGAT
Organism: Arvicanthis niloticus; assembly: GCF_011762505.2. Lineage (NCBI taxonomy): Eukaryota > Metazoa > Chordata > Mammalia > Rodentia > Muridae > Arvicanthis > Arvicanthis niloticus. Next base: position 1,468,699 of record NW_023044979.1, on the reverse strand, counting down.
CTGGAAGCTCTAAAAGAAAGCAAGTCTGTAAAATATCAGTCATTTTATTGTAGCTATAATTATAATATTCTTCCAAAAACTGTGTACCTCAGTGTCAGTTACCTGATTGGTGTTTGCAAGGCATTTCTGTAAGAAAGAAGAGAAGGAAACAATGCCTTAAGAGATTCCTTTATTTGATATGTATCTTCATTAAAAACATATTGTGAAACTACCAATTTGTATAGTATTTTATTTAGATGTTGCACATTGAATTTTGATAAACATGTATCAATAACCTTCTAATAAACAAATGCTCCATGATAAAGTTGGTGATACTCATATTCTTGTAGTGAAAATTTTAAGTTTATTGTGAGGTCAGTTTATGAGAGTCAAGAATGTTTTCCTGGAGAAACATTAATCATGTCTGCAATGAACAAAAAGTCAATGCATGTGAATTAAATGTAGAAACCTTTCATTTGCTCTGCTTTTTAAATGGGTGTATCAACTGTCAGAATGGATGAAACCATGTGAGCATAGAGATACTAAAAGGCACAATGTACCTCTATCTGTTTCAGAACAATGAGAAGATATGTAGTATTCTGCCTTTGGTAGACTTTCTGAATATGACAGGTGTTTGCAGTTAATTGGTTTTCTGACTTTACTGGGAACATCACCAATATCACACTGCAGAAAATCTCCATAGGTACTAGAAGTTTGGAAATTCTTCTGTTCATCCTGGTTCCCAATGCTCCTGTAGTTTGATTCTTTTGTTAAACCTTGGTTCACAGTGCTACTGTGGTGTGATGCACATTGCAGGAAAAACTGAGAATGCATTCAGTGCTTTAATGCTCTGAGTTATCCAATATTTCTTATGACATGTGAAATACATCATATAGAAATCTTATATAGAAAAAGGAGGCTATAAATGTGAGCCATGTAATAGATGCTCTTACCATCACAGGCATTTTCAATGAGGTAAAGCAACCTACGGTGAGCAAGTACAACCATGAACATCAAAGTGAAAAACCTTAAAATTTGAGTGTTCTTTATTATTAGATCAACTGTAAAATTTATTCATATTTGTAAAATCATTGATCAGGTAATGAATGTGGTAAAGCTTTCACATGTGCCCATTATTGTTGCAGGCATGAAAGGAGTCATACTGGAGAGAAACCTTATGAATGTAATCAATGTGGTAAAGCCTTTTCATGTCACAGTGGTCTCCAATATCATAAAAGAACACATACTGGAGAGAAACCTTATGAATGTAATCAATGTGGTAAACCCTTTTCATGTCACAGTAATCTCCAAATCCATAAGAGAACACATACTGGAGAGAAACCTTATGAATGTAACCAACGTGGTAAAGCCTTTTCACAACACAGTAATCTCCAAAAACATAAAAGAGCACATACTGGAGAGAAACCTTATGAATGTAATCAATGTGGTAAAGCCTTTTCATGTCACAGTAGTCTCCAGAGACATAAAAGAACACATACTGGAGAGAAACCTTATGAATGTAATCAATGTGGTAAAGCCTTTTCACGTCACAGTGGTCTCCAATATCATAAAAGAACACATACTGGAGAGAAACTGAATGTCATGAATGATGTAAAGCCTTTCCAGGACACAGTCATCTCTGAATACACAAATGAAAATGTGCAGAGTGAAACCTTATGAATGTAGTCAATGTTATAAAGTCTTTGCATGTCATTGTACTCTCCAAACACTTGAAGGAACACATGCTTTAGAGAAACCTTACAGATGTAATGAACATGGTAAAGCCTGTGCCTATCTCTGTAGTCTCCAAAGACATAAAAGAACACAAACTGAGCAGAAACCTTTTGATTTTTCTAAAGTTGTAAAATGGTTTATGTGCTACAGTGGTTTCTGAATATAGAAATGAACACATATGAGAGAGGAACCATCTGAAATTAATGAACATGTTAAAGCCTCTGCATGTCCTAATCATTTTTAAAAGCATGAAAGAATTTATAGTAGAAATAAACTGTGGTAATCTAAATTTGTTTGACCCTAAGAAGTGGCAATATTAAGAGATGTGCCTTGTGGGAGATGTTACCTTTTTGAAGGAATTGAATTACTATGGTGGTGGTCTTTGGAGCTCAGGCCAGTACAAAACAGACCCTCCTACCACTTGGCTGGAAGACAGTCTCTTCCTGAATGCCTTCACATGAGGATGCAGAACTCTCAGCTCCTTTTCCAGCATCATGGCTGCCTGCATGCTGACATTCCTGCTATGATGGCAATGGACTAAACATTTGAAACTGTAAGCCAGGCCCAATTAAATATTTGCCTTTAACACAGTTGCTTTGGTTATAGTGTCTCTTCTTAGCAATGGAAATTCTATCTAAGACAGAAGTTGGTACCCCAGACTTAAGTATTGCTATGATAGGCCTGACCATGGTTTTTGTTTTGTTTTATGGAGCAATGTGGATTTTTATACTTTGGATTTGTATATGCAATAGGTAGAACTTAATGGGCCATCCTAGTAGGAAGATGAAACACATATGTACTGACGGTGATTTGAACTTTGTGTATAGTTTTTATGATGGTTTGCAGAAGAATGTTGCTGCATTTTGCCCTTGTCTGTAGAGTGTCCTTGAAGATAAGGTAAAGAGGTTGATGTTCATTGCATTGACTAAGGAGGTCACAGTGAAGCCAGCAAAGCCTTTGACCTATGTTTAGTCTCATGATGATTTGAGCAAGCATAGTAATATTAGAAAGAAAAAATATATAAAATGTTAGGTCAAAAGAGAAAATCTAACCAGGAAGTTGAATGAAGCTAAATTCTGTGATCAATGATATTAAATGGTATTTAACGAATGGTGACATTAGTGCAAGATTCCATCCACCGAAACTTATGGATGTAGAGTTGTATGAAGGAGAACTGTATTGTGTTAGGCATTATTATTACCTAGTTGTTGTTTTCATGTGGACACAAAAGTTACCAGTATGTGTGTAATTGACAATTGATGGATTGTGATTAGTATTCTGAGTTATCATTTTTAGATCTAAAATAAAATACTTAAGGACAGGCATGGAGGTATATTCCTTAAATCCCAGATAAACATCAAGCAGATCTCTGATTCAAGTCTTCCTGGTACAGAACATGTTTTAAGTAAGGAAAAGTTTAGGTATGGGCAAAGTGTTACACATGTATTTCCCAGCATTCAGGAGACAGAGCCATGCAGATCTGAGTCAAGGTTAATCTACAGAGCAAGTTCAAGGACAGCCGTCCTTAGGCAGTGAAGTTGTTGAAAAATAGAAAGCTGGTGATGATGTAATAGAAGGGGCCATGTTCCAGCCCAGGCAGCCAGAGGAACTCAGGAGCTTTGTCCATGTGGCTCTGCTTTTAGAGGCAAGAACAGAAGGGTCAACTGGGACAATTGATGCTGGTTGGCTGTAGTTAGAAAATTAGTAGGGATCAAGAAGAAACCAGCATCACTGAGGTGAAATCTTCTGGTAAGTAGCCATTGAGAGACCACTCTACCTTGATATCTGTCCCATGTGCAATCATCAAAGATAGACGCCAATATGGATGTCAGAAGTACATGCTGACAGGAGCCTGATGCAGCTGTCTCCTGGAAGGTCTGGCGGAGTCTGACACATCCTGAGGCAGATGCTCACAGCTAACCATTGATCTGATCAAGGGTTCCCATTGAAGAAGTTAGAGGACTGAAGGAGCTGAAAATGTTGGTGGTCCCAAGAGGAGAGCAACAGTGCCAGCCAACCAGAGCTCCCCAGGGTCTAAACCACCAGCCTGGGAGCACAAAGGGAGGCACCCATGATTTCAGCTGTATACTTAGGGGAGGATGGCCTTTTCAGGCATGGGGAGGAAAGGAGATCCTGGTCCCATGAAGGCTGAACACCGAGCGGGGAGGAATTTGAGGGTGGGGAGGGGGAAGTGGTGGGTATTGGGTGGCACACCCTTGTGGAGGCAGGAGGGGGGATGGAATAGGGGGTTCCTGGGTGGTGGTGGGGGATGGGGTGAGGGAATAAAATCTGAAATGTATTTTAAAGAAATAAAAATAAATAAATTTAAAAAAAAGAAAAGCATTGATTCAATGTTCTAGCCATCTGATAACGTCACTGGGTTTATAACATGGTATAATTTTGTTATTTACCACAATCTTATTTTGGAAAACTTATCATGTGAATAGCTATCAACAGAAATCATTGGAAGGGAAACATTAAAGTAGTGTATCCTCTAATCCCAGCCACACAGGTCACTGGTGGGGTGATGGTATGCCAATTCAAGATCAACCTAAGCAACTTAACAAAACCCCACAGGAAAGGTATATTTATCATAGTTTCAACTCTCTTGTTCTGCTGTTAGCATGAAACCCAACCCCACTTGTAGAAATTACATAGCAAGCAAGTTACTACAGCTACCTCCTTATTGAGTCTCCTCATCCCCCAAAGGAAATAACAGCAAATCTGACAAGAATCATTTACAGTACTGCCATTATCTATGTGACCTCAGAGTCTGTTAATAATGACAAGTAAATTGTTGCTTTATAGGAAATATCTGTTAGGTCACTTACTAATGAACTTTAAACAGTTCTTATCAATGAAATCCTTAGATTGAAATAGTCAGTATGGAGCCTTAAGCTGGAGAATGCACATTTATAGTCACCAGCATTTCTGAGATAAGTTCCTTACCTAGTGTCCATGTGGAGGAGCAATACTCTATTCCAACCCCTGCTGTTACTGATATTAGCAGCAATCAAAACTTTGATTACTAATCCCTCATTACTTCCTCCCAAACTGCTCAGTTTTCAACTTTTAAAGCTTTAGTACTGTTGTCCAGCTGTGAGACCTGATGGCAATACTTCCTCAGCCATCTGGCTCAGGGCAGAAGGTACCTAATACAGACTACAGAACAAAAAGTCACACATAAGTCAGGCAGACTAGTATGAGACCTTAAACAACAAACAGGTAAAGAAGACAGGAGGACAGCCTGAATGGCAGCAAAAATATAAACAGTATGAAGAGTTTTAGTTTTTTGAGATCCTATTTTTGCTGAATAAATATCTGCCTTTTGCTTTCTAAAACAGAAAGTAAATTAGTAAATTGTTTCTAATTCCAAATTAAATACTATTGGCTCAAGGAATCAGAAGCTTTATGTTTGTCTTTGTGACCTTACTTGTTCCTAGCATGTGAGTCTCCTTTAAAAACATATTTTGGGGGCTAGAAAGGTGGCTTCAGTGGTGAACATCACCGGCTGCTCTTCCAAAAGACCTAGATTCAGTTTTCAGGATCCACATAGTGACTCACAACCATTTGTAACTCCAGTTCCAACATATCTAACACCTTCTTCTGATCTTCATAGGCACATGGTACACATACATACATGTAGGCAAAACACTCATACATATAAAACAAATCTACAAACATTTTTAATAAGTAAAATATTTTTTTAAATCAAAACTACTTTTGCCCATTCATTTAGATATGAAAGCATATTCCAGCCACTGTTCACTTTAGTAAATCTCTTGTTATTCAGATATGGTGTTTCATGCCTATAATCTCAACACTTGAAGAATTGTTGTGAATTTCATGCCAATCAGGGTTACCAGAATAAGACAGACCCTGGTCTCAAAACCTGGAGGAGGAGGAGGGATGGCGGAAGAAGAAAAAGCAAGTCTCATGGACATGAAACTCGAGAGTAGTAAGCTACCCACCTATTTAAGGAAGTGACACTGTTTTGGTTCCTCAAGGGAAGACTTTTATCTGCTTAGTTATGTAATCGATGAAATTGTGACTGTTTGCTCAATATCTTTTAACTTTTGGAATTTGACCTGCTTAGTGGCAGCTGAAATCACATTAATGTGGAACCTGAAAGGTGACTCCCAGCTTTTGGTTGGCTGCCTCTCTACTCTTGGTCAGTACAGGTTTTCTTTCAACTGATGTGTTGGTTCATTAGTGGAAATGAATGCCGTCACAGTACTGTTTCTCAGTGCTTTGCAGCAGTTGTTAATGTCAACTTCCATACAGAAACCCCGCAGGAACACTAATATACTGGATTTTGTTGTTGCTTTCTGTTATTTTACCTTTCCTTCCATATCTTGCTGTCATGCTTCCTAATGCCTAAACAGACTGCATCATCAGAGTGCAGAGGAGAGTGGGAAATCAAGCCCAGCCAGCAGACCAATACCTCATACCTGACGTCTCACTTGGCCGCAGACCGCCATGGGGGTTCAGTACAGGTACCTACTGCCTTCCTGGTATTCTTAGCCTGGCTAGTACAATATTGACTTGCTCTTGCAGTTTGGGATCCTTTCAAATGAATGCTTACAGCAGGAGTGAGTTGCTTTTGTTTAACTGCTTATCTCTGTGCTGATTTTCTCTCTATGTAGACCTTAGTGAAAACCATTTTGGGGGATAACTGCTACTTTTTTTGTCATTGAATTAAAAGCATCTATATGATTTCTGCATTGAATTAACCTGCCCTACAGTCTTGGTCTACTCATGATCTGAAGAATACCATTGAGGTAAAAGTATGTCAGTATCTAAATTGTAAAGTCCTGAAACTTAAAAGTGGAGCCTTCTAGTATTAGAGGGCTGCGTGTGTAGCTCAGCTGATGATGATAGATTATTTAGCACCTAATAGCCTGGGAACATTGATTGCAGGGATTTCCCGAGTGGATACCCAAGAAGTTAAACTGTTTTCTTTTTTATCTCTGAAAAAAATTTTGTCTTGGAAATTATTTCTGTTTTTATTTAGGATAGCCTGAGTTTTTCTTCTCTTTGTAGTACCAGGAACATCTTCGGTCTCATCAATTTTCTTATATATAACTTTTAAAGTCATAACCAGAAAAAATGCAGCTGAATATTTTTCTCATACTGATGACTTACTAGTAGAGCCATAGAAACAAACTTCCTTCTTGTGAATAAATCTTAATAGGTCTGATCTTCTAGAATATGCTTCTATAAGAAAGGACTCACTGAAAGTCTTTTATTCATTTGAAGCTAACACACATTTAGTCCTATAGAGTACTTCATAGAAACATGAAGGTAGAATGATGAATAGACACAGATTTGCTTTTATCTCTTCCTGAAGCAGCGGTAAAGGAGAGTGATGGCACAGGCAGGTTCGAGTCCAGCCTGGTCTGAACATTGTGTAACAAGCCAGGCAAGAATACATAGAGAGACATTGTCTCAAAAATAGATAAAAAACAAAAAAGATAAAATAATTCCTTAGAGGTATAAGTCCATAGAAAGGGGAAGAGAATTGTAATAGCAACAAAACATGGCATGACATTCCGTGACAAACAGGTGGCTGGTTTATTGTTTAGCTATGATACTTCACACCAGAAATGCTGAGTGGCTAATACTGAAATAAAAAACTCAGTGGCAGAGCTGGAGAGATGGCTCAGCAGTCAGGAGTGCTTGTTGCTTTTGCAGAGAATCCAGATTTGGTTCTCAGCACCCACATAACAAGTCACAACCATCTGTAACTCCAGTTTTAGGATCGAACACCCTCTTCTGCTTCCATAGGCACTAGGTATACAAGTGATGCACAGACATACAAATATTACAAAAAATTCAAAACGAAATACAAAAGAAATTAAAAAAGCAAAATGCCGATACAAATAGAACTTTATTTTTTAAAGAAAGAAATACAGGGGGAAAGTGGTAGTGTTGTTTAAGAACAAAGTGTAATTTTGCTGATAGAAAAGCATGACAAATAACACCAAATTAAGGAGAAAGCAGTAAAATAGTAACAACATTAAAAAAATGAATTATCCAAAAGTGCAAAGATCTCTCATTATAGAAAAGTAGATATACTTCCCTCTTCAGAATTACCCAATGAACATTGTGTTAACAGGTTATGTATCAGTCGATATCATGAAGAAATTTCTAGGGAAGTTACATGATTTTATTTCTGAAAGTTTAGGATATTTTACTTATTATGTTTAAAATGAAACTAGCTTTTCTGCTATAAAAAATAAATTGAGGTTGAGGTGTTTATTTGTTTTTGTTTTAAAGTGGGTCTCTAGATTAATGGCTGTGAAGTGCCCTTGGAGGCAAGGTGTAGTGCTTGACAAGGAAGAGTGGGTGTATGGTGTCCTGACTGACTCACTGACTGACTGACTCAGTTTTATTTTTCCATGTATTGCTTTAGAAAGCAAATAGCCAGGCAAGAAGTAGTCTCTCTCTCTCTCTCTCTCTCTCTCTCTCTCTCTCTCTCTCTCTCACTTTCTCTCTCTTTCTCTCACTGGAAAATACAGAAAGGGTGCACACAGTAGGTTCATCTGTCCCAGACCCCTCCAAACTGTGTGCAGTCCCTCCCACCTTCACCATCCTCCCCGCCAAAGGGTAGAAAGGTGGATGAGGGCAGGGCACACAGTAGGGCAGCACAAAGGGCCGGGAGTACAGTTGTGATCCAGATGAAATCAGTTCTGGCCAAGAGTCCCCTGTGACACCAGGGTCCACCAGAGGAGCTAGACTCAGTGTGTCTGCTGCCCTCATGCCTGACCTCAAGCCCACTGAGAGTGGGCAGGCACACAGTGTGACTTCAGTGTGCACAGTAGGGCCACACACCACACAGTGTGACCTCACACAGTGTGATGTAATAAATGAAGTGAACAGACCTGACCCACAAAATGTGTCTGCTGCACTCACACAGACCGTCCAGTGCAGTGTGACATCATTGACTGCTCTTCCAGGGGTCCTGAGTTCAATTCCCAGCAACCACATGGTGGCTCAGAAGCATTTATTATGGTATCCAATGCCCTCTTCTGGCATGTAAGAAGACAGCAACAGTGTGCTCATATACATAAAATAAACATATTTTTTTAAAAAAAATCTGTATGTGATTGAAAATTGCTTTGAGCACCCAATCCTTTCTCTGATGCTCAGTGCTGCAAAAAATGTTGTTTGGAGCCTTTGGGAGGTGATTATTGTGAATCACAGATTTTGAATATTAGAGCAAGGCTCTATCATCAACTCTATCCTTCTATCTTCTCTTGAAAGAATTATCTTGGCCTGCTATTTTATCTTTTTAGAAATTGAACATATCGTGCCAGGGAAATGTTAGTGATCCCCAAAATGACACACACAGGAGCCAATCTGATGGAACTCCCAGCAGGGTCTTTATTCTATTTGAGCTAGCTTGTCCACATGCACAATGCACCAGCATCAGCCAAGACTGTTTTGGTGGTGGTGGAGCTCCAAATGTCTGTGGGGAAAGGCTGTATTGTAAGCAGCAAGTGGGGAGGATGTGTGCAAGCATCTAATTGAAAAGCTACTGTGGCCTTTAACATAATTGACTGGTACTGGGAGTCGCATCATAAACTTAACTTGACCTCTCCTCTACATTATTGGTTGTTAGGCATGGTCTTGTAACCTGAGGTGCGGGTTTGTTGGGGGAATGACCTGGAGACCGTGGTAGTGTTGAGGGTGTAACTTGGAACCTCTAATCTTGTTTGGAATTAGCCTAGAGAGTAAAGCTAGGCTTGGGTTTTGCTGGGAAGGGGGCAACATGAAAAATAATCCTAGGTACCAGACTTGCCTAGAAGCCTATAGTTTCTATTCCTGTACAATGGACCTAGTATTGTACATGCACCTAGGACTTCCTGGTACAGGCCCTATCATCAAATGACTGAGGAAGAAATTACTAGGCCCTGCTTTACTAAGGGTTCTGCCTGTTATGCAGGCCCAATCCAAATGTGAACAACTGCAGCATGAAAATATGTTTCTGGGACAATCCTGAAAGGCACCAGTAAAGGGAAATCACCACAGTTCAGAGCTTCATGCAATAGTCATGCTCATGCATTTGTCTGGAAATGTGTGATTATTCATTGAATCATCAGCTATAAACAGTGTGATGGCTTAACTGTCAGAGACTTGGAAACAGAAAAATTAGAATATTGATGAGAAAGACATAAAAGGAAGAAGTATGTGGATAGATCTCTCACAATGGTCAAAGGATGTAAAGGTACTTATGTCCCATGTAAATGCTGATCAAAAGGTAAGTTCAGCTAAGTATACATTCAGTAATCAAGTAGTTAGGGTGATCTATTCTGTGTGAAGTCAGCAGTGTCCCCAGTCATATCTTTCATTTTCCAATGGGCCCATGAAAATAGTAGACATGGTGGATGCAGTGAGGTTTATGCCTGGGTACAACAGTAGTGTCGTCCTTTCACCAAGCCTGACTTGGCCACATCTGCTGGTGAGTTCCAGATCTACCAGCAGTAGAGACCAACACTGAGCCCTAGATATGGAACTATATCCTGGGTTGACCAGCCAGTGACTTGGTGGCAGGTTGACTACATCGTATCATTCCTCTTGGGCAAAGGACAAAGCTTTCTACTTCCTGGAATAGATACATATTCTGCTTATGATTTTGATTTTCATGCACATATTGCTTCTGCCAAATCCACGATCCATGGACATACTGGGTGCCTCATTCACCACAATGGCATTCCACACAGTATTGCTTCTGATCAAGGAACTCATTTCACAGCAGAGAAGTGAGATAGTGGGCCAATGATCATGGATTCTAATGGTATTAATTACCATTAATACCATAGTCCTTGTTACCCCAAATGTGCTGAACTGATAGTAAAATAGAATGACCCCTAGAAGACACTTTTACACAGCCAGTTATGGGGCAGCCACCTGGAGAGATGGGAAGGGTCCTAAGCTGTATGCATTTTGTATCAGCTTCCAGTATTTGGTACAGTTCCTCTCACAGACAAGATCCATGGTTTCAGGAATCAAGGTTTTGGAAAACCTGTGTGAAGTTCGCAGGCCACAAGTCTCAGTGGAACTCAGCTCAAAATGCAGGGCTCCCTTTATCAGCAGGGCTTCCATTTCTCTGTCTGACTTTGTCTGGATAATGTCCCTGAACACAGGTGGCTGTCCTTATCTAACAAATATCTTTTTGCAGATCTGCTTATACTCAGTACACAAGTCTCATTCTGGATTCCCTGTGCACATGAAGCACATGTATCTGCTGCATTATAAGAAAAGACAGTTGAAGTTCAAGGGCGTGAGACAGGATATTTGAATGATTCTATAAATCTGGGCATTTGATGGTAGAAACTCCTGCCATCATATAAATCAGGGAGCATGTATGGTTTATGTAACAAAGAACACAATCTATTATTGAGAAGTTCTCTTTGATAATGAGATGGTCTTTCATATTTGCTAAGTATAGGTTTTAGATTTGACCTCAGTATTTAATAAGGTTGTTCAGTTTTTCTCAGCTGTATATAGACCCTGTCATGCTGACGTATTTCATGGACTTTTCTTTCATCTGGGATATTGAGATGCATCTATATATGACAAAGAGAATCGGGAGTGACAATTTATTTTCTAAATAATGTTTCACAAGATCAAACAAAATTTTGAGGACTCTTGTCCCTTCATCCTTTACATATGCCTGCTTAAGATTACACGTTTAGCAAAATCAACTTCTGTTGATCTTTTGTTAAGGTCTGTTGAAATTTCTTGTCTAGGTTATCACTTGATCTTCTGAAGAATCTCTGTATATTCAAACTTTTCTTTATACTATTTCTCTCTTAGTGAACATTACTCCATATCTTGCTCAGATTGGGTATAACTTTCCTTGGCAGCTCTGAGGGAATCATTTCTATATTTTGACTTTCCTTAATGTGAGACTGGACACAGGATAGGATAAAACTTAGATGACAGCCAGTTTGTCATAAATGTTCATCTGAATACAGATACTTTAATCCCATAAGTATCTCCCAAAAACTTTATGATCTAAGTGCCTTAAATAATTCACTTATTCCTTCAGAACTTCCAACAGCTTTGTAGGTTAGCTTTTCTTCTCATTTTGGAAATTTCCATCATAATCTATGCATAACTTCTTCTTTATTGACACCATTTACATCTTTAGATCATTCTAATATTTTATAAACAAAAAATTCACAATCTATTGTGAGAATATTTATTCAGGGGCAGAAAGTAAGCAGTTAATATCCTCTTTTTCTACATTCTCAGTGATACCACATTTCAAAATTATCATAGTTCACCCTGAAATAACAATGAAATAACTGTTTTTTTTTATACAGCCATTGACAAAGTATTTCTTATGAGACTGTAGACATCCTACAATCAGTCACATTAAAAATACTTTACTCAGCATATCTGGAGACAAATTTATGTTACCTAAATAGTTATTCCCCTGCCAAGTTGTACAAATACTGGCCAGCTATGTCATGCTTTTTTTGTTAGAAGTTTAGTAACATTTAAAAAGCCCTGCTGTGATTTGTACTCTCCCCCCCAGCCTTAAGCAGGCCTGAGAGACCTTGCTTATCACAACAGACCAAGTGATAGGATCTAGGTGGAGTTACCCACCTTAGCTGCACAGAACACAGAAGCAGAACTGCCCCTGGGCTTGCCTTGAGATATCTCCAGCCATTACCAAGAATGGATTATGGATTATCCCACCCATCTCCGGCTGAAAGCAGGAAGGGTTTTGGGTTGAATCTTCCCCTTTAACTTGAGAGCTGAACATTAAAGCTTGAGGCTTGATCAGAGAACTTTGTCTTGGCTTCATCTCTTCTCTTCCTCAGTGCCCTTTCATTCCCAGCCCCCCTTTCATGTGAACCCAGTTGATTCATAGCCATTGGTGGCTATAGTGATTATTTTAATTCAACACACCTGAAGGTATGAAAATGGTTGTGGTTTAATTTAGAAGACAAGATAAGCCCTGTGCTAGATCTTCTTATCTTTGTATATTTATCTGATTTTAAAAACAAAAACTAGCCAGACAGTGGTGGTGCACACCTTTAATCCCAGCACTTCGGAGGCAGAGGCAGGCAGATTTCAGAGTTCCAGGCCAGCCTGGTCTACAGAGTGAGTTCCAGGACAGCCAGGGCTACACAGAGAAACCCTATCTCAAAAAACAAACAAACAAAAAATTAATTATGCATACATCATAATTAAAACATAGATATGCTATTTTATATGAATGAGGACAATGTATAATATTAATAACATCTTCTAGTCTAGAAGTAGTAAACTCTTTAAATGTAACTAATGATCTTAAGGGATAGACACCAGGTTGTGTACTAGAAATAAGATGGGGTTCAAAGAGATATCACTGTCTCCAGAACTGTATGTTTGCATGTATCATAGTTTTAAAAGTAGCTGTTAAATTTTAATTATATCATGTTACCTATGCAAATTAAAGAGTCAATCCCATATTATCATTTTATATTTATTCTACCTGTGTGGATATATTGAGTAAATATATTTTTTGTCCTTTCATATCAATTTTTAAGTTTATTTTCATCAGGAACAAAATGAACTAGTGTAAAGTTAACAAATTTAATTTACTTGTAATTAATTTTCTATTAAGTACATGATGTGAATAACAAACCATGCCTCATGTGTATTTTCTACATGTAATTAATAAAAAGTCAATTTTTAATAAGCCATGAATTTGTGTCTATTTCTTGCTGGGATTTCTGTTATAGAATTTTCATTGTCAAGTGAAAACTTCACATAGAAATTTTTAATAAGCATATTTTTAGTTTGGGCAGAAAGTAAACCAGATATGACTAGAGCAGAAGAGTACTGAAGGTCATTTTATCTCAGAGGAAAATTAACTGCAGAAATAGCTGACAGTGAGACCCAGCATAGAGAAGCATAAATGTTCTTTGCTGGCAGTAGTCTGCCTGGCTCTTGGCAACTTGTCCTTTGATCATCTGTAGCCTTCTATGAATATCAAAATCTTTGATTCTTTTGCTAGCATGCTAGTTTTGGGGGCAAATAGCTGGAAAGACTTTTAGGTTCTTTTGAGAAGCCTTTCTCTAAGTAAGAGAGAAGCTATCAGAATAAGAATAAAACATACCATTAAGATATAAAATGAATACCTTGTAGGCCTGATATTTCTTCTTTGAGTAATAGGGACAATATTGACACAGTGGGACCAGCAAGAATAATGGTGGCCACGTTAACCTTAACCCTGAGCCTAACCCTATCCTCACCTCTGAATTTCCTAACCTCCTAAACCTAATTCTAAGAACACTTATCCTAATCCTATCCATGACTGTCTAATCCCCTAACCCTAACTCAAACCCTGCTTGCTGTGGGGCATATTTCTTAATTATAACTTTTGAAGTGAGAAACCCTTTATTAATCTTGTTCTTTTGAGATATTCAGATCCACCTTTAATCTGTACTATAGATTCTTTTGACAAACTACATATATAAAGGACTTTGAATAGGGTGGTGTTTTTTGTTTTTTGTACTTGCCCTACTTTTTTTTTTTTTACTAAACAAAGTTGAATTCTTTGTTTATTTGTGTTTTAAAACTGGTATTAGTAAGTACTTATTTGGCCTGGTGGTGGTAGCACACACCTTTAATCCCAGCACTTGGGAGGCAGAGGCAGGCCGATTTTTGAGTTCGAGGCCAGCCTGGTTTACAGAGTGAGTTTCAGGACAGCCAAGGCTATGCAGAGAAACCCTGTCTCAAAAAAACAATAATAATAATAATGATAATAACAACAACAATTACTCTTTGGTGCCAGGTGTGGTGGTGCGTGAGTTCCAATTCTCCAATGCTTGGGAAGAAGAGGCAGGAGAGCTTGAGGTCAGTGAGCTTGCAGTCAGCCTGGGCTTATAATTAGTTTTAGGGTAACCTACATTTCAGCAGTCAATGCTAACCAATAATCAGTAATCAATTCTAATCAACAGCCAATAATGATTAATAATTGATGGTGCATGCCTTTAATCTCAGCACTTGGGAGGCAGAGGCAGGGAGATTTCTAAGTTCAAGTCCTGCCTGGTCTACAGAGTGAGTTTCAGGACAGCCAGGGCTACACAGAGATGGCGGCCAGCCTGAGACTACATTTCCCATGAGAACTAGTGCCAAGATGATTGTCAGAGAACTAACTGCTTATGCCTCGCAAACTCAATCCAAGATGGCGGCCAGCCTTCAAACTACATATCCCATAATGTCGTGAGAAAAAAGGAAGATGGCATCAGGCCGGAGACTACATTTCCCATGAAGACTTGGGGCCGGCGCACAGGCCAGGTGTTTGGAGACCCCTCAGAGCCAATTGCCTTCACCACCAGCCTGGAGACCTCTGCTGCCACTGTTGTGGTGATCCAGGAGGAGCACTGTGGTCCTGGGGGCATCAGCGGGCTCCTTTTGACATCACAAACCACGCGACGGGATCCAGTCGCCGCTGCCAAAGAACGGGTAGATGACCGGAGCTTCCAGGTACAGTGTCAGGCGGGTGGAAGCAGAGGGTCTGGGCTTCCCATGAGCATGTGGAGGCACCTGTGAATCTGAGGCAGGTGCATGACTCTAGCTGCCTCCAGTTACTGGCTGGCGGACCTATGGTCATGCCCCCAGACTTGTATAAAGGAGAACTGTATCGTGTTGGGCATTATTATTGAAAGACCTCCAGAAGGGGAGACCCTCACTCTTGTCTTGGGAGACAGAGACCGGCAAACCCAAAGAGGCTTTATTTCAGGAATCAGCCAGGCTGAGGTCAAGACTCATAATGAGGGGTGTTGATATCGCAGCCAGGGAAAGAAGGGTATTCAAAGGAAAAAACCACAAACCAGAGGGGTGAATGGGAAACCATGGAAGAACATCATAAAAATAGTGGACAGTCGCAGCCCATTATTCAGTCGGTCATGTGGGAAACTTCCTGTACATATTTTTCTCAAGAATGCAATCTTGCTCAACCATCTACTTTGTGGTCAGCCAGTTCCTGGAACGACCCAGCTGACCTGTAGTTTTAGTTCTGCTTTCTTTGTGGTCCATGTGACTCTGCTTTTAGAGGAAAGAATAGAAGAAATGATTGAGACAATTGATGCTGGTTGGCTGTAGTTAAAAAATTAGTGGGGATGAAGAAGAAACCAGCATCACTGAGTTGAAATCTTCTGGTGAGTGTTTTCTGAGAGGACAAAGAAGCTGTGTTCCAAAGATAGCCAAGGTTGTCCCTTGTTGTGCACCTGGAGTTGATCATATGTGAGCATCACCCAGGTGGTATTGGTTTCAGAGGCATAAATGAACCTGTCATGCAGAACAGCTAAGGCTTGGCCCTGTGAAGGGAGTGCATGACAGAAATGCAGTGAATCCTAGTCGCAGCGGAAGAACCCAGCATATTGAAGATGTCAGTCCCATGGGATGAGCAGAGAGAACAGCAGCAGCAGTAAAGTGGAGTCAAGCAGAACCTAGAGTGTTATAGACGGAAGATCTGGAGAAGTGACCCAATCTCTTTCGAGGATCACAGATGATCATGTGTGGATCCCAAATACTGGAACAAGAAGCTATAATATTGAAGTTACCTTTGAAACTCTAATATTTTGAGATTCCAGAGCTGTGGGGTACCTGCTCAGGAAAACAGTTTCAGACAGTGCAGTAACAGATAGGGATGTAGGTCTTTGGACAAACTACCTTTTCAACTGCTGTGCATGGCTTGTGCTTGAACAGGTGCATCTTTCAATAATCAGGACCTCAGGCACAAAGATGAGTTTGTAAAGCCAAATCAATTCTGTTTCTGAGAGTGCACAAAGTCCACTTGAGCAAACATCCTATGACAAACCCCCCTTGTCAACAGCCAGTCAAGGTACAACTGCAGGGTTAAGCTTCATATTGATAACTAATACACCTTACAGAGACAAAGTTAGTCTACCCATCATGGTTGTCAGATGATTTTACCCCCTTGATTGGTTCCTGCAGATTATGCCAGTCATGCAGCTTTTAAAATATTAAGTTACTGGCCTGCATGTTAATGTCCCAATCTTGCTTAACTGCAATAAATACCCAGCACCCCTAGACTTGGTCACTCAGTTTCGATCTCACGTGAGGCTGACTGGTGAGAATCCTTATTACAGACCTCATAATAAAGACCTCCATATGTTTGAATTGCAATAGGCTCCTTGTTGGTTGTTGGGATCTCTCTGACTTGGATATAACATCTTAGTGCATTGACTGGAACCCCAAGACACTCAGGACTCCCAACTAAAGGATTAAAAGTCCGTTTGTTAAGGTGAACAATTGTTTCTATGTTATTGGCTTGTCTGCCAGATTTGTGTGTGTGCCTTGGTTTTCAGGTTTTTCTTGAGTATTGTGAAGGGAGATGACTAAATTGAACGTGGAACCCTGCTACAGTGGAAATGCTGGAAAGTCGCAGCTCCAAAGTGCTTCAAAGATGTTCCAGAGCCTGGTATAGTAGATGGTGTTTCTCTGGTCTTAATTTCTGGGAAAGTTAGAGCAGACTTGGAGCCCTGCTACAGGGCTCACAGCTGTCATCCTGTCTTCATTTTCTCCTCTGTCTGAGTGGAGGAATCTGCTGGGTAGCCTTTACCACCCCCATTTGGCTGTCTATTTTGTGTGTGGAAGTTTGTCATTCTCTCTCTGAGGAAATGAGACAGATTCCACCCTAGTTGATTTAGTTCCTAGACCCATTGACTAGTCCATGACAGAGAACTCTTTGAGAAAGCATCCAGGGTAAAATCAGGCTCTGCCTACCTTATTTTACAGGGTAGAAAGACAAAGACCTCATTTTTCACCTCCTGAACTACCGTCTGCCCAGTTCATATGTGACTCTGTAGTTTTGAACTTGGAGCTGTCATAAGATGGGAGGTTGTTCTTCATTGATTGTCTCAAATTTAGCTTATCTTCCTTGGGTCAGAGATCCTGTCCTTTGTTCGTGGCCATTTCCAGGTCTGTGGAACAATCTGCTTTTCTGGCTAAAACCTTCCAGCTGTTTTAGCCACATCTTTGGTAGCACTGGCCTGAGAACCCAGGGTTAAAGATGACTCATCCCAGGGCCGCACAATCTCTGAGCTCCCCATTCCAGTGTATCCTTCCCTGCTCAGATCCAGGTGCCCTCCATATTTTGTCCTTGCTCAGCCACAGCTCCAACTCCCTCTTGTGGTGGCAGGGGCTCCTGTAATTGACATGGTTAAATATTTGGTTTTGTGTTGTAACAACTTCCTCATTTATTATTGTGTCTGTGTCATAGTAGTTTTCAGTTTTCAGCATTTCAGAGCTACAGTCATCTGAAGGAACCTCAGTCGAGGGCATGTCCTCATCAGAATGGCTGGGTGCTATGTCTGTGAGAGATAGTGTTGATGATTTATTAGGAAGGCTCTTCCACTGAGGGTGGCAGTATCCCTAAGCAAGTGGTCCTGGGCTGGATGAGAGAGCAGGATGAGCATGAGACAGTGACCAAGCAAGAGAGCAAGCCAGGAGACAGTGTTTGTCCATGCTTTTTTATTATATATTTTATTTACATTTCAGATGCCATCCCCTTTCTCCACCCACACTCCCCCCAAGAAAACCCCTATCCCATGCTCTTTTTTCCTTTTTGCTTTTATACACTTTTTAAAAATGTTGATCAAAGGATTTATAAGTTTGGTAATGCTCAATCAGAAGCGTAACCCAATACCCAACCTAGATATAAAAAACTATCTTTGAATGGTGGAGACATGTGAACATCTGCCTCCCTGTCTCCCCCCTCTTTCTCTCTCTCATCACCTAGCTTCTCCTTTCCTTCATCTTCACTCCTTACTCCATCTCTTCCTCTCAGTACTCCTTCCCACATTAGCTCCTCCTACATATTACCCTTCCTGTTAAAATAAAACTTTTCTCTCAAAATACAATTAGAGCACAATTATGCCACTTTGTACCAGTGAGGTACAAGATAGTCCTAATATCCAGTCCATCATTTTGTTGACTAACCAGAACCTCTGTAATCTATCCTAACTAAAACTCTTAGTTCTGAACCTGGATTTTTCCTTGGCTTTAGAATGAATGTCAGCTGAAAACCATCCACTCAAAACTTTTCTCTCAAGGTAAATAGCCAGGATTGGCTATGAGTCTATAAGTTTTCAGACCCATCAGATATCCAGAATGGCTGAGTTAATTGTTCATGCTTTTTGTTTTACAGTTTCTAATCTAAGCTCCCAAAATGATGGACTGTGATCTGACAGAACCATGTACAACAGCCACTTATTACCTGAGATGCTTTTGCTCAGAGCATTCAATCACAGCAGCAGAGTAGCAAGTTAGAACAACAACAGCAACTTTATTTTGCTGCTGTACAGAATCTATGTTGTAGATTATATTCTTGTGGACAGGACAAATTTTGGGTAGAAAGATTTTTGGATTGGTTGGGGTCTTTAACTCTCCATTAAGGGTCCTGCCTGATGCAGGATGTGGCCTCTTCAGCATCCATATCTAACTGCTATACATCTCAGCTAAGATCAACCTTAGACTCCTTGGTACTTATTTATGGTCTCTGACACATCCTAAATGTACCCCCTCCAACCCGCAGCCAGCTGCAGATTTTGATTCATTTTCCCCTCTAGCCCTCTCTTGTCTCTCACCACACCTGTTGCTGGTTCTCCCCGATTTCCCTTCTTATCTGTTCTCCCATGCAGTTCTCTCTCTTCCATCTGCCTCCTATGATAGCTTTACTCTCCCTTCTGAGTGAGATTCAACCATGCTCAATTCGGCCTTCCTTGTTGTTTAGTTTCTTTGTGTCTATGGAGTGTAGTGTGGGTTTCCTGTATTTTATGATTATTATTCACTTGTAAGTGAGTACATACATGCATGTTCTTTTAGATCTGGGTTACCTCAATCGAGATGATAGTTTCGAGCTGTATCCATTTGCCTGCAAAATTCATGATGCCCTTGTATTTAATAGCTAAATAGGTTTTCCTTTTGAAAATACATTTTCTATATCCATATTTTGGTTGAACAGCAACTGGATTATTTCCACTTTCAAGTTGTTATAAATAAAATGGCTCTGAATTAGTGGAGTCCTTACTTTAAGTCACCTGCCTTTACAGAGTTCCTACTGTATCTCCTGTTGGTCCTTTGAGAGGGTGTGGGACCCTGGGTATCCATGATGGTTCATCAGGTCTCTATTGGGTTAAGTGCATCCTATTCACTGAGGCCAAATGTGGCAGCCCAGTTATGGGAACAGCTTCCAATGATAGACAGCAGCTTTAAGGACTGATCTTGCTACAGGTGTTGTAGGACCATCATGAAGACTGAGCTGCACATCTGCTACTTACAGGCCATCGGTCCTTTGTACACCTGTGAGTGTCATTGTTTGTGTCTAAGTTTCTTAATGGCCGCAAGGGTCAAGGTTAATTGAGTCTGCTGGTCTTCCTGTGGAATTTCTATCCTGTTCGGGGCACTCAATCCTTCCCCCAACTCTTCCATCAGAGTTGCCAAGGTGCATGCAATGTTTTACTGTAAATCTCTGCTTCTGTTTCAGTCAGCTGCTGGGTGGAGCCTCTCAATGGACAACTCCTGTGTGGGAGCATCACAGTGTATTCTTAATAATGTCATAGATTCAAGCTTGTCCATGTTGGTCTCCAATTGAATGAGTTTTCATTGTCAAATGTTTTTTGTATTCTGTAAAATTGTGCATGTTTCATATTCATTTGTATTGAATTCTAGAAAGTCTCTAATGTCTTCCTCTATGTTTGTCTTAAGCTATTTTTCATTCACAGTAAGGTGTTCAGCTTCCATGAGTTTGTAAGCTTTGTGTTCTTTCTGGTTTTGTTGATATCCAGCTGTAATCCATGGTGGTCTGATAGGACTTGTGTTGTTATTTCAGTTTTCTTGTATGTATTGAGGTTGGCAGTGTGTCTGAATATGTGTTCAGTTTACAAGAAAGTTTCATGAGGTGCTGAGCAGAAGGCATATTCTCCTATATTTCAGTAGAATGTTCTCAAAGTATCAGCTGGACTCATGTTCATGTTGTCAGTTAGCTGGAATTTTTCTTTTTTATTTTTGGACAGGGGTCTGGAGAACTTGTCCACTGGTGAGAATGGGGTGTTGAAATCTTGGAATATAAGTGAATGAGTGTTATGTGATTTTAAGTTTAAAGCACTTTCTTTTATGAAGGTTGACGACCATGTGTTTAAGACATAGACGCTAAAACTTGAAATGGCATTTTTGGTGATTATTTTTTTCCTTAAGGAATTTGTAGTGTCTTTATCTGATTCTTTTGATTAATTGTTTAATATCTATTTTGCTACATTTTAAAATGACTACACCATATTGTTCCTTTTGTCAATCTGCTTGGAATATACTTTTACATTCTTTTACCTTGAATTAATGCTTATTCTTGATGTTGAGCTATATTTCTTGTCTGCAATTGAAGAATAGATTTTTATCAGCATCTATTCTGTTAGCCTTTGTCTTTTTATTGTTGAACTGTGGTCATTGATACTGAGAGAGTCAATGAACGATGATTGTTAACTCCTTGTATTTTGTTGTTGTTGTTGCTGCTGCTGGTGGTGGTGCTGGTGTTGTGGTATTTGTGTGCTTTCCTTTCTTTTGCAGATGATACAAGATTATTTACTACCTGTGTTTTCGTGTGTATTTTTAACTTCCTTGGGTTGGATTCTTTGTATATAACTTTGTGTAAATTTGTATGTGTAGATAGATATTGGTTAAATTTGAATTTTTCATGGACTATATTATTTTTCCATTAATAGCAATTAATTTTTCCTACATATAATAATCTGGGTATCTGTAGTTTCTGCAGCATGTATGTCCAAGCCCTTCTGACATTTACAGACTCCAGTGAGAGGCCATCTGCAATTTTAATAGATCTTCATTTATACTTTTCTTGGCTTTTGACCTTTGCAGCTTTTAGTAGTCTTTGTTTGTACTGGATGTTTTGACTATTATAAAGGAAAGAGACTTCATTTTAGGGTCCATTTTATTTGGGGTTTTGATGATTCTTTTACTGTGATAGGCTCCTCCCTCATTATGTTAGGAAATTTTTCTTCTAAGATTTTGTCATCAATATTTTCTGAGAATTTGATCTAATATTCCTCCTCTAGTCCTAGTATCCTTATGTTTTATCCTTTCACAATGTCCTAGATTTTCTGTATATTTTATGTCACGAAGGTTTAGATTTAACATTTTCTTCATGTGATATATCCATCCCTTCCATTGTACCTTTAATGCTTGAGATTTGTCTTCCATCTCTGTATTCTGTTTGTGAATCTTTCCTCGGTAGTTCCTCTTTGCAGTCTTAAGGTTTTGCTTCCATTATTGCTTCAGTTTGTGTTTTTGTTGTTGTTTTTCTTTCTACGTTTAGGTATTCAACACTTTTGTTTTCTTTTACTCTTGGTTTGTTTTTCTTGGATTTATTTATAAGATTGGTTGGTTTTTCTCTACATTTTTGTTTATGTTTTTCTGGCTGTCTTTGAGGTATTTATTGATTTCCTCCAATTCTTTCTGTTTTCCTGTATTTCTTTAAGTGATTTAGTCATTTTCACTTTAAGAACCTCTATTATCTTCATACAGTTGGTTTCAAAGCCTTTTTCTTGTACTTCAGCTATGTTGGAATATTTAAGACCTTCTTTGGCAATATAAATGGGTTCACACTTATTCACCAGAGGGTGATAAATGTTACTCCTTGTTACAGAATCAAATACCAACATCGTGGAATGGAATGTGGCTATCACTTCTGGGAGTGAAAAGTTTCATTTTATGTCAATGTACTTGATATACAATAGTTTGTGTCCAAACAATGAAATTTATGGTGGGACCCACCTTAGTCTCCATGACAGATTCCGTGAAGTATTCAGCTTACATTTAACCCAATGTTTGATTAATGCCATGGTTGTTTTTTCTCCTTAAATTGGACAGGGAGGCAAGTGAAGCACCCTTTAAATAAGTTATTTTTGTTGAGATGCTGGTTTTAATAATGTCACTTCCAATCACTAAACCTGGAGTCACATTTCAAAAAAAAAAAGATCTGATGTTAACAGGGTAATAATTTTCAAATTTGCCAGCATGTATTTATTTATGTCAGGTGCATGAAAACAAACTAGATTGATAGGTATATAATTTGGAACTTTAGCATAATCCAAGGAATATTGAATTTCCAACTTTGGAGATATGGCCAATGCTTAACACTTTCAGTGTTAAGTCAGGTCAGATGATTAAGACACAGGCCATTGACTGTAGCTGGTGTGTCATGTTACAGACCATAGCAGCTAACATTGCACATAGCATCCAGGTCAAAGAATAGCAAATTAATGCCACATTTTCTTCCAGGAAACAATCTGCTCCTTTTCAAACTCAATGTAGATGTATATTTTTTCAATTATGTTTCTTTTTTTCTTTTTAAATTAAATTTTAATTTTTTTTTTACATTCCAAAGTTGTTGCCCTTTCCTGGTCCCTCTTCCCTGAGATCTTCTCCCCATTTTCTTCCCTGCTGCCTCTGTGAGGTTTCTCTCCCACCCACACACCCACCCACCAGGACCTCACCTCCACCATATTCCCTTTTCCCTATGGCATCAAGTTTCTACAGGGTTAAGTGCATCCTCTCCCATTTTGTCCAGACAAGGCAGTCCTCTGCTGCACACATGCCTAGGGCCATGAATTATCCCCTGTAAGCTCTTTGGTTTTTGGCTTAGACTCTGGAAGACCTGATGTGTCCATGTTAGTTGACACTGTTGTTCTTTGTATGGGGTTGCCATCCTCTTTACCTCCTTAAGTTTTTCCTCTGACTCTTCCATATGAAAGATTTCATCCTACAAATATATATATATATATATATTAGATACATAGATAGAAGATACCTCATGGTGTCTTCTCCAAAATTGACCATGTAATCTGTCACAAATCACCGGGCAGTGCTGGTACACTCCTGTAATCCCAGCACTTGGGAGGCAGATGCAGTTGAATTGCTGAGTTCCAGGACAGCCAGGGCTACACAGAGAAACCCTGTCTTCAAAAAACCAAAAAAAATCTGTCACAAAAGAAGCCTCATCAGACACAAGAAGACTGAAATATTCTCATGTATCCTATCAAATCAGTACAGAATAATCTGGACTTGAATAGTAACAAAAACATCAGAAAGCTACATACTGAACAACTTTCTACACAATGATAACTTGCTCAGGGAAGAAATAAGGAAATAAAAGACTAGACTCTAGAATTCAGTGAGAATGAAGACACAGCACACCCAAACTAATGGGACACAGTGAAAGCAGTGGTAACACAAAAATTCATAGAACTAAGTGCCCTCATAAACATACCAGAGAGATCCTACTTAACAGCACACCAGAAAGCTTTAGAACAAAAAGAAACAAACACACCTAAGAGACAGCAGGAAATAATCAAAGTTGGGGCAGAAATGAACCAATTAGAAACAAAGAGAACAGTACAGAGACTCAAGAAAACCAAGGGCTGGTCCTTGGACAAAATCAACAAGATAGAAAAGCCCTTAGCCAGACTAACCAGAGGGCACAGAGACAGTATCCAAATTAACAAAATCAGAAGTGGAAAGGGAGACATAACAAGAAAAACTGAGGAAAGTTTTACAAAATCAGTTCTTTCTATAAACTGCAAAATCTCGATGAAATGTGTAGCAAGAGAATTGGATAATTATCTAGACAGATACCATAAACCCAAATTAAGTCAAGATCAGATAAATTATCTAAACTGTAATATAACCCGTTAGGAAATCTAAACGGGCATTATAAACATCCTATTGAAGAAAAGGCAAGGGGTAGGTAGTTTTAGTTCAGAATATTATTTTGGATTTTTCAAGACAAAGTTTCTGTGTAGCCCTGGCTGTCATGGAAGTCACTTTGTAGACCAGGCTGGCCTTGAACTCAGAAATCCGCCTGCTTCCCAAATGCCAGGATTAAAGGCATATGCCACCACTGCCCAGCTTTTGGTGCAGAATTCTATGGGAGACCTTCAAGAAGAGCTAAGACCAATACACCTTCGACTATTCCACATAA
This sequence comes from Arvicanthis niloticus, assembly GCF_011762505.2. Lineage (NCBI taxonomy): Eukaryota > Metazoa > Chordata > Mammalia > Rodentia > Muridae > Arvicanthis > Arvicanthis niloticus. Next base: position 1,443,960 of record NW_023044979.1, on the reverse strand, counting down.
TAGAAACAGAAGGAATGCTACCAAATTTATTCTACATATATATGTTTTAAAATTCAATTATTGATCTGAAATGCAACACTGCTATAGTCTCTTGTCAGTTCTCTTTGCCCTTCAATCCCAAGTCATTAAAAATTCCTTTCTGTGCTGGAGACATATCTCAGTGGTTAAGAGCATTGACTGCTCTTCCAGAGGTCCCGAGTTCAATTCCCAGCAACCACATGGTGGCTCACAACCATCTGTAATGGGATCCAATGTCTTCTTCTGCTGTGTCATAAGATAGCAACAGTGTACTTATACATGAAATAAATAAAACTTTTTTTTGTTTGTTTGTTTTTTTGTTTTCAAGGCAGGGTTTCTCTGTGTAGCCCCGGCTGTCCTGGGACTCACTCTGTAGACCAGGGTGGCCTTGAACTCAGAAATCTGCCTGCCTCTGTCTCCCAAGTGCTGGGATTAAAGGCATGCGCCACCAACGCCCAGCTTTAAATAAAACTTTTTAAAAAAGAATTTTTCCACTTTTAACTCTCCTGCTTATTATTTATTTCTGTTCATAGGAATGTTGCCTGTAGCTGAGGCTTGCCTCTGTATGTAACTGAAAATTGCTTTGAGCACCCAATCTTCTCTCTGATGCTCAGTGCTGCAAAGAATGTTGTTTGGAGCCTTTGGTGGGTGTTTATTGTGAATCATAGATTTTGAATATTGGAGCAAGGCTCTACCATCAACTCTATCCAACTATTTTCCTTGAAAAGAAATATCTTGGCCTGCTATTCCATCTTAATAGAAATTGAACATGTAGTGCCAGGGAAATGTTAGTGATCCCCAAAAAGACACACATGGGGTCTTATCTGATACAACTCCCAGCAGGGTCTTTATTCTATTTAAGCTAGCTTGCCCCCATCCCCAATGCACCAGCATCAGCCAAGACTGTTTTGGTGATGGTAGTGAACCAAATGTCTATGGGGAAAGGATTTATTGTAAGCAGCAAGTGGGGAGTTGTAGGAGGAGCTAAGGTGGGAGGAGTAAGGAGAGGAAGAGGAGGAGCTAGGGGAGAGAGACACAAGAGAAGGGGAACATAGAAGCAGAAGTGTGTGAGTCTCTAGCAGCCAAAGGTAGTTGGTATATCTAGATTGGGTATTGGGTTACACCTCTGATTGTATAGGCATCTTCTTATTGAGCATTACCAAACATATATAGCCTTTGGATAACCTAAGCATTGGAGTCTCATTTGATCGAGCCAACATGGATGTCAGGGTGGTCTGAGTTCAGCCAAGCATTGTAGAGACAGCATTGGGATTGACAGAGCCATCTCCCATGGTGGCATCTCCTGGGTGGCAGGGCTGGTGTCTCTGCCTGAGCAGACTGCTGGAGCTGAGAAGTGGGGAGTACAGCCACAGCCATTTTTGGACACAGGCTTAGGCTAGTCAAGAACATGGCAGGGGATTAAGAAAATTCTGATTGAATGCTGCCATTTTAAATGTCTGTTGCGATTGGGAGGATGTGTGCAGGCATCTAATTGAAAAGCTGCTATGGCCTTTAACATAATTGGCTGGTGCTGGGAGTCACGTCATAAACTTAACTTCACCTCCCCTCTGCATTAATGGTGATTAGGCATGGACTTGTAACCAAGGTGCAGGTTTGTTCAGGAAATAACCTGGAGACCCTGGTATTGTTGAGGGTGTAACTTGAAAACTCTAGTCTTGTTTGGGATTAGCCTAGAGAGTGAAGGTAGGCTTGGGTTTTGCTGGAAAGGGAACAACTTGGAAACTAATGCTAGGTACCTGACTAGCCTAGACGCCTAGTTTCTATTCCTGTACAATACCCCTGGTATTGTACATGCACCTAGGACTTCCTGGTACAGGCCTTATCATTGAGTGACTAAAGAAGAAATAACTAGGTCCTGCTTTACTAAGGGTTCTTCCTGTTATGCAGGCCCCTTCAAGAAGTGAACAATTGCAGCATGAAATCATGTTTCTTGGACAATCCTGAAAGACACCAGTAAAGGAAAATCACCACAGTTCAGAGCTTCATGCAGTAGTCATGCTCATGCATTTGTTTGAAAATGTGTGATTATTCACTGAATCATCAGCTATAAACAGTAGGATAGCTTAACTGTCAGAGACTTGGAAACGGAAGAATTAGAATATTGTTGAGAAAGACATAAAAGGAAGAAGTATGTGGATAGATCTCTCACAATGGTCAAAGGATGTAACGATACTGATGTCTCATGTAAATGCTGATCAAAAAGTAAGTTCAGCTGAGCAAACATTCAGTAACCAAGTAGTTAGGGTAATCTATACTGTGGGAAGTCATCTGTGTACATTTTTGTGTATCTGTGCTTGTACAAGGTGTAGCTCAATCATTTTAGGCATAATTATGGCCTGGTACACATATAATGGTTTTTCTTTTGGCTGGAATAGTAACATTTAGGCATTATTATGACATGTTTTTTTTTTTAATTTGGAAATTATGCATGTCATAAGAAGTTATGATTGTGTGTGAAGTTAGCATGGGGTAGAGTTGAGATTGCTGTCTTGATTGTTAACTCTATTACATCTGGAATTTACTAAAACCCCCAAAATGACTTTAATCTGAATCTTGATAGTGGAAGACACAGCTTTAATCTAGATGTTTGAGCTGAAAAGCCCAGCTCTAATCTGATCCATGACTTGTACTGCAAGCCTATATAATGACATGGAAGGAGAAGGTTGTAGGAGAAGCTGAGGTGGGAGGAGAAAGGAGAGGAAGAGGAGGAGTAAAGGGAGGAGGAGAAGGAAGAGGAGGAGCTAAGGGTGAGACAAACAATGAGGGAGTGGGACATGGAAGCTGATGTTCACTTGTCTGTAATAGTCAAAGGTAGTAGTTACATCTAGGTTGGGTACTGGGTTACACCTCTGATTGTAAGGGCATCTTGTTATTGATCATTACTAAATATATAAGCCTTTGGATAATTTAAGCATTAGAGCCTCATTTGTACTGAGCCCGTGTGGTTGGCAGGATGGTCTGGGCAATGTCCAGCCTTGCAGTGACAGAGTGGAAAATTGGCTGAGCCATCTCCCACGCTGGTGTCCTGTGGGTGGCAGGGCTGGTGTTTCTGGCTGCCAGTTTCTGGCTGGCCATGCAATATGGTGGCTGAGCTGGACAGAGACTCTGCAGTTTAGACAGTTGGCTTAACCAGTGGCTGCTTTTTTAAAATAATTGCTACAATGGAAGGTGTTTGCTCTTTAGCTGCTTGCTCTCACCTTGATAGCAAGTCCGTTCCTTCACTGACATTAGGGCCACCTTACTTGGAGTTCCAGCTTGTTCTAAACTTAAGCTGAAACATCAAGCCTTGTGAACTGAGCAACTACAGGATCCTTGCACTTGGCCTTTATAGCTAGTTATTGTTGAATTAGCTAGGCCATCACAGCCCTAAGTCTTTCTAAATAATACCCTTTAATAAAGAGACATTTATTCAATTAGTTTGGTATTCTATAGAACTCTGACTAATATACTAGGCAAGCACTGAATACTTTTAGAGCAGTTTGGGCACCAGAACCATCTCAGCTCAGATACAAATTCAAAGTGGCCACCTTCCCTTAACCTTTTGTTCAGGTGATGCTTTGATGCTGGGCTGTTACAGCTATTGGAAAAGAAAGTCAATAGCAAAAGTGGGAAAATGTAACACAAATAATAGAATTTTATGAGGACCTCAGATAGAGAGATTCAAGATTAAGTGAGGAATGGGAAACCAGATGTCTTAGCTTCTGTAGGCTGAGACCTGGCACCCCTACTCACATGAAGATCAGGTGACAGGAGATTCTTTTAATCCTTGATTTTACTGCACCAGTCTGGTGACCCATAAGGTTTCTTGTCCCACACATTGACTCAGTGATTCACTGCCAGTCTCAGAAATCAGATTCTTTCTAGGGATCTTCACAAGAATAAAGCAATGGAGGAAACACTTCCTCAGTGTGCTGTAAGATCTCCAGCAGTTAAAGACCAGTGCTAACTAACCCTCTCCATTCTTAGCCTTGCAGAGCCTCACTCTCCACCAGATACATGTAAACCCTGAGGTAGGCTCTATTCTCTCCAGCTAGTAGTAATGTTCCTTCCAACATTGTTTTCTGCATGTTCACCATTCTCTTACCCACCTTTGTGGGGCGATGGGCTGTGAGAAGCAGCTGGGTGCTTAGTCCAGCATAAGCCTGGAACTCCGGACCCTTACTGGACGGTGGGCATTTAGCTCTGCTCCCGGGCTCTGGTTCTTTTCATTTAGCTTCAGCTCTCCACAGCCCCACCCTCAGAGAGGTCTATGGTTATCTGAGGAAAAAGCCTCAGGCCCTAGAAAGATTTACATACTAATGAGATGCCTGAAGGCCAGAGGGTGGAGCCAGTTAAGCATTCTTCCTCACCTCCTCCCCCCTTCTCCCTCCCTATTCAACTCAGGTCTGCCCTGGGTTTTATGGGATTGCACATCCAGATCCAACCACCATCTGCCATGACATTGAGCCTGTAAAAACCCAAGGACTTTCTCGTGTCATTGGGGCCTTGACATGAGGAAGAAGGACAAGGCCTTTAATGGTGCCTTGTAGCTGCAGCCACTATGCCTAACTTCCTGCTTGGAGTTGCCCTCAGCATTTCCAGCCACAACTACCCACACCCCTTCACAACCAAGAGGGTCTTTTCAAATGTATATGTCATCTGATGGTGCTAATATGCATTGCTATCCTAGATGCAAGTTGACAAATTTGTTGCAAACTGATGATCAGTGATCCTGTGGCTGGATCCTGAACTGACAGGATCCTTCCATGGATGTGTGGCAGTGTAAGACAATTAGCATGCCTACCTCATGTAGCTGGCACTACAAGTTTGCAGAGTTTTCTCTTTGATTGGGAGTGATCCAGAACACTTGGTTGGAAGGACAAAAGTCAAGTGTAGTGTGGGCAGGAAAGATGTGTTCTCCATTAAGAAAATTTGTTACAGTCTCAGAGGATGCACATGACAGCTACAACCTCTTTAACTCAAATTCTGGAGAATCTGATGCCTGCTTCTGGCCTCTGTGGGAATTGTATGCATGTGGTACAAAGGCATTCAGCAAGCTGAACAACCACATATTATTAATTTTTCTTTTAAAATAAATGTTATTTTAATTGTTATGTTCTGTAAAAAAGTGTTCATTGTTATCCACCTTGCCTGTGTAGTTTTTATCATGGGCACTTCTCCTCCATGAACTCTGTTCTCTTGAACTCTTATTTAATTTAAAAACATATTGATAAGCTGGGCAGTGGTGGCACACACCTTTAATCCCAGCACTTGGGAGGCAGAGGCAGGCGGATTTCTGAGTTTGAGGCCAGCCTGGTCTACAGAGTTAGTTCCAGGACAGCTAGGGCTACACAGAGAAACCCTGTCTCGAAATATATATATATATATATATATATATATATATATATATATATATATATATATGATAATTTGTAGAGTTTTTGTTTAATGTGAGCAAAGACCTGGTCTGATTCACAAATGTTGTACGATTAGACTTACTGCCCATGCTTATAACCCCAGCACCCAGGAGCTGGAGCAGAAAGAAAAACATTTAAGCACATCTTCAGGCAGGACACAATGAGTTTGAGATCATCCTGGATCACAGTTCATCACTAATTGCATGGAGTGAGAACAGCACATAGGCCTTTCCAGGCATCAAATGATAACTCTTGTCAGAAGGCTTCTCTGTAGTTCTCTTCCTCCTCTTCCTCTCTCTCCTCCTCTTCCTCCTCCTCTTCCTCCTCTTCCTTCTCCTCCTACTCCTCCTCCTCTTCTTCTTCTTCTTCTTCTTCTTCTTCTTCTTCTTCTTCTTCTTCTTCTTCTTCTTCTTCCTCCTCCTCCTCTTCCTCTTCCTCTTCTTCCTCCTCCTCCTCCTCTTCTTCCTCTTCCTCCTCCTCCTCCTCCTCCTCCTCCTCCTCCTCCTCCTCCTCCTCCTCCTCCTCCTCCTCCTCCTCCTCCTCCTCCTCCTCCTCCTCTTCTTCTTCTTCTTCTTCTTCTTCTTCTTCTTCTTCTTCTTCTTCTTCTTCTTCTTCTGCCTAGGCTCACATTGAATATTGTATAATGATTGTAGTTTTCAAATATCCTAAACTTTGTGATTTTTAGCATAAAATTTCTCTACTTTTCCTGATGTGAACCAAATTGGTGCTTCTCTGTAAACGTCAACTTACAAAAATGAGAGAACCTCCCATGCCAGTTTCAGTGGAAATTACATAAATGCAGAATACAGTGAAGTTCCTCATGATATAGGAACTTTTATTTCTGTGTGTCTTTGTGTTTTTGAGTTGTGTGTGTATCTGTGTTCATTCCTTGTTTGCATGTGTGCATGTTGAGCAGTGTCTGTGTGTCAGTGTGTGTGTGCTTGTGTGTTTGTGTGGGTGTGTGTGTTTATGTGTGTGTGTGTCTGTCTGAGTGTTGTGTTCATTTGTGTGTGTGTCTGTGCATGTGTCAGGGTGTTTGTCTGTGTGGGTGTGTTTGTTTATGTGTCTCTCTGAGTGGTGTGTGTGTATGTGTGTGTGTATGTGTGTGCATTTGATGACACCGGTGCTGGGAATTTTTATAGTCTTTATATACACAATATGATAGATCCAGGCATGTTAAAGAAATAGATATATCAAAGTCACAGAGGGTGATATGCATGACAGATTCCCTCATTCCCAAGCTTTCTCAATGGATCTGCATGTAATCCATAACTCACACAAAATATTAGTTCCAGTCAGCATCTTAGGTTTTTTCCAAGGGTCCATTTTATGTAACTCAGATCCTCCAGTTTGCACAACCACCACAAATACCTGAGCTACCTTCCTTACCTCATTTGAAGAAATGAATATAGGTCAATGTGTCTTACATTCCTGTATTTAGCCTTTCCCATACTTAAGGTTTTTCACAAATTCTCCTGTCTTTCCATGAATCCATCTCTGGTGATGCTGTGACAAGATGAATATGAGTGGGCTGGCACTGTAGTCACCTTTGAGACTGTCCTTTTTGGTGTTTGTACAATGGATCCTTCTACGCTGTTAAACTCACCAAAGGGGTGATATAGAAAGAGCAGCAGTTATGGTACCTCAGAGAAGAGTCCTTCTAAGGGGACAAATTCAAACAAAAGAGATGACAAAGACTCTCCAAATAAGACAGTGCTGGAAGGCAGCACACATGGAAGGATTCTGTTATGTGATTCAGGTAACATTCATAATACACAAAAGCCAGACTGTTAGGACCATTATATTTCCATTCAGGATGTAGTTAAGAACATAATTAGGGCAGAATTACACTTATTATAGGAAGAAAATAGGCAAGAGTAACACCTAAAAACCAATGTCATGCTTTGTATTGGGTGTTAGAAGACTGATTTTTTTTTGGCCTTCTTGCAAGGTCAGTAATTTGATAAAAAAAATTTAGGAATTTTGGACAACCCCTTATTAAGTTAGATTCAACTACTAATTCTCTTCTATTACACTCTTGTAGTGTATGAAGAATTAAATTTTGAAGAAATACTCCTAGCATCATTTTTAACATGGGTTATGTTTTACAAGGTGAAATGTGCATCTATTATGAGTTGGACAATATTCCATAGCCCTTCACAAAAGGATACAACTTGAGCTGTTTGCTTCATCAGAACCCTGCATGAAGAGCAGGTACCTGCTGCTCCTACATCACATTTAAATCAGGGAGCATGCATGGTTACTGCAGTGAAGGACACAGTCTATTAGTGAGAAGTTCTCTTTGATAGTGAGATGGTGTTCTATTTTGGTAAATATGGATTTTAGATTTGGCCTCAGTATTTAATAAGGCTGTTCAGTTTTCCTCAGCTGTATGTAGACCCTGCCAAGCTGAAGTAAGCAAAGGGCTTTTCTTTCATCTGGGATATTTAGATGCATCTATATATGACAAAGAGAATCAAGAGTGGGAACATATTTTCTAAATAACGTTTCACAGGATCAAACATAATTTTTGAGGACTCTTGTCCCTTCACTTGCTAAAGAGACACACTGCATTCTGAAAGTGATCATGCTTTACATATGCCTTCTTAAGATTACACATTTAGCAAAATCAACTTCTGTTGACCTTCTTTAAAGGTCTGTTGAAATTTCATGTCTAGGTTATCACTTGATCTTTTGAAGAATCTCTGTATCTAAAAGCTTTTCTTTGTACTGTTTTCCCTCTTAGTGAACATTACTCAATATCCTTGCTTGGGCTGAGTGTGATTGCCCATAGAAGCTCTGAGGGAATCATCCCTGTATTTTGACTCTCCTCAATGTAGACTGGACACAGGATAGAATAAAACTTAGATTACCGCCAGTTTGTCATAAATGTTGATTTGAAGACAGATACTTTAATCCCATAGGTATTTCCCAAAACTTTTATGTCCTAAGTGACTTAAATACCTCATTTATTCCTTCAGAACTTCCAACAGCTTTGTATCCTTTCTTTTCTTCGCATTTGGGAAATTTCCATCGTAATCTATATATAATTTTCTTATTGAAACCATTTACATGTTTAGATCATTCTAACATTTTATAAATGTTAATACCATAGCATGCAATGGGCTTAACAAAAAAATCAAAATCTATTGTGAGAATATATATTCAGGGATGGGAAATAAGCAATTTATATCCCCTCTTTCTAATTTCTCAGTTGCACCGTATTTCAAAATTATCATAGTTCACCCTAGGATAACAGTGAAATAATTCATTTTACATACAAAAATTGATAAAATGTTTCTTCTGAGACTGTAGACATCCTGCAATCAGTCACATTAAAAATACTTTACTCAGTACATATGGAGACAAATTTACATTACCTAAATAGTTATTCCCCTTCCAAGTTGTACAAATACTGGCCAGCCATGTCATTTTTTTTTTTTTTTTTTTTTTTTTTGCATAGAGGTTTAGTAACATTTAAAAAGCCCTGGTGTGATTATTTTAATTTAACAAAGCTGAAGGTATGAAAATGGCTGTGGTTTAATTTAGAAAATAAGATAAGCCCCGTGCAGTATCTGCCTATCTTTGTATATTTATCTGTTTTTAAAGAAGATTTACTGCATATAGATATCTTTTAAATTATTAACATGTTTATGCCTGCATAAAATTTAAAATATGTATATATCACAATTAAAGTCATAGATGTGTTAGTCTTGTATGAGTGAGGACAATGTCCAGTATTAATAACATCTTCTGGTCTATTAGTAGCATACTCTTTAAAGGAAAGAATCAGACCCATATTATCATTTTATATTTATTGTCCCGGTGTGGATATATTGACTTAATATATTTTTGACCTTTCATATCAATATTTAAGTTTATTTTCGTTAGGAACAAAATGAACTAGGATCATGTTAACAAGTTTAATTTACTTGTAATTCATTTGCTATTAAGTACATGATGTGAGTAACAAACCATGTCTCAGGTGTATATTCTACATGTAATTAATAAAAAGTGAAAATGTATAAGGCATGACTTTGTGTCTATTGCTTATCTGGGATTTCTGTTTCATAATTTTCATTGTCAAGTGAAAACTTCACATAGACATCTTTAGTAAGCATATTTTTAGGTTGGGCAGAAAGTAAACCAGACATGTCTAGAGCAGAAGACTACTGAGGGCATTTTATCTCAGAGGAAAATTAACTGCAGCAATAGCTGACAATGAGACCCAGCATAGGGTAGCATGAATGTTCTTTGCTGGCAGCAGGCTGTGTGGCTCTTGGCAACTTATCCTTTGATTATCTGTGGGGTTCTGTGAATATCAGTCTTTGCTTACTTTGTTAGTATGCTAGTTTTGGAGGTAAATGGCTGGAAAAACTTTAGGTTCTTTTGAGAATCCTTTCTCTAAGTAAGAGAGAAGCTCTCAGAATAATAATAAAACAAACCATTAAGATATGAAATGAGCCAGGCAATGGTGGCTCACACCTTTAATACCAGCACATGGGAGGCAGAGGCGGCTGGATTTCTGAGTTCAAGGCCAGCCTGGTCTACTGAGTTAGTTCCAGGACAACCAAGGCTATACAGAGAAACCCTGTCTCAAAAAACAAACAAACAAAAAATAAGATATGAAATGAATACCTTGTAGGCCTGATATTTCTTCTTTGTGTAATAGGGATAATATTGACTCAGTAGGACCATCAAGAATAATGGTAGTCACCTTAACCTTAACACTGAGCCTAACTCTATCCTAACCCTCACCTCTGAATTTCCTAATGTCCTAAACCTCATTCTAAAAACCCTTATCCTAATCCAAACCATGACTGTTTAATCCCCTAGCCCTAACTCAAATCATGCTTGCTGTGGGGTATATTTCTTAATTACAACTTCTGACGTGAAAAACCCTTTATTAATCTTGCTCTTTTGATAAGTTCAGATCCACCTTTAATCTGGGCTACAGATTCTTTGACAACCCACATATATAAAGGACATTGAACAGGGTGGTGTTTTGATTTTTGTACTTGCCCTACCTTTTTTTTAAAGTGATTTGTTTTTTATTTGTGTTTTAAAACTAGTATTAGTAAGCACTTATCTCTTCCAAATTCTGGTATACACTGAAATCAGGTCTAATATCCTGCAGCATAAAATCAACCAGTCCTTGATTTTCTAATTTACCTTGCCCAACAGCCTTTACTGGGACATTCTATTAAATAATCTTTCTATATACAAAGATTCATTCTCTCTATGATTTGAGCTATATTTATCTACAGAATGTGTACTAATTCAACTGTTGTTTTTTCTCCACTTTTCCACTAATGAAGATGTGCTGGCTACCAATAGTGCTCAACTGTGTTTCCCTTATGTCTCTGGCTTTTCTTCAGGGTTGACTGATACCTGTCATCTGCTGCAAGGGAGCTGCAGTTTCCCTGAGCCCAGCATGAAGCCACAAAATAAGTCTCTTGTTTCCTAAAATCCCTCTTTAGTGTTAATGGTGTTAGCATTCTGTCTAAAACTCTACCTCACAGTTATCTGATGACAGCCAGGTATCCTCCTCCCCATAGTTACCTCTCTTTAAAGACAGATGGAATATGTTCTATGGGTGTGAGGGGAGGTGTGGGGGAAGGGGATGTCTCAGCAGGCTCATGCCTCCTGCTGAGATATTTCTTCCCCTGGAGGGACCATGCCTCACACTGAGACAGCTCTTTCCCAGGAGCAACTGGCCACAAGACTGTATAGAATAGAATATAGTTTATCCAGGACATGGGGAGGAGAGTTAAGAGGGTAGTAGAGCCAGAGAAAAGCAGAGCGTGGCAGAGTAGAGAAGTAGAGGCTGGGCATGAGCATGTGGAGAGAGAATGGGGAAGGGAAGAGCCCAAGAGGGCCAGAGAAAGAGAGAACAAAAGGGCAAGAGATCAAAAGAGAGGAAGGGGCAAGTAGCTACCTTTCCAGTGGGTCAGGCCTATCTGGCTGTTGCCAGGTAAACATGGGGGGGGGGGGCTTACCTGGCTGTTGCCAGGAAACTATGGTGGAGTTTAGACAGAATGCTAAGAAATAACCAGGATATCTTTCCACTTATGGGTCAGATTGATGCCTCCACTGCACACTCAGTACATGGCTATGGAAACTGTTCACCTTGATTACAGGAAGAAGAAGGCAAGTGCTGTGAATGAAGCTCAGGTAAGGTCTGGAGTCAGGTCCTGGTAGGTGCAGGATCATTGCTCTCAGAGGGGAGGAGCAGTCAGCTGAACAGCCAGAGATGGAATGGTGCGTTCTCCCCCAGGGCAGGGTGGGGCGAGATTCCTTCTAAAGGCTATGTATACATGCTAATGGAGTACAAACTTCTAAGATTTGGAAAAGGTCTGTCCCTGCATGGGAAGCACACTTTAACCTTGAGGAGTGGTAAGACTCACTGGCCAATAGAGGCTTTCAGGCAGACCTGCCAATCAGAAAAGGAGGCGCGTTCTTCCGGGTGCCATTCTGCATGTTCACTGTGCCTGTGTAGGCTTGAATGGTCATCTGTGCCTTGCTCTGAGCTCTGCTGTTGGTGCTGTGTGGAGACCTCAGGGAAGCTCTGAAATCGAGTCATGGTGAGCACAGGATCACTGCCCACACTGGGTAGGGGAAGGTGGCTGAGCAGTGGGAGCTGGGGTGCTGGGTCTTTTCTGGGGCTGCATAGGAAGGATCAGCCCCAGATGTGACCACCTGTGAGGTCCCTGGTGATCAGGAGGTGACCTCTGAGTAACATCACTATCATAGATGATTCTGAATCTGCACAAAACATTTAGACCAGTTGCTTTCTTGTAGAAATGTGTGATTTCTCTGACTCTGCAGCACACGTGTCCAAACTATTTTGTCTTTTGTAGAATACATTAAGAAGATAGGCATAGCTGGGCAGTGGTGGCTCATGCCTTTAATCGCAGCACTTGGGAGGCCTAGGCAGAGGCAGAGGCAGGCGGATTTCTGAGTTTGAACCCAGCCTGGTCTACAGAGTGAGTTCCAGGACAGCCAGGGCTACATAGAGAAACCCTGTCTCAAAAAACAAACAAACAATCAAATAAACAAACAAAACCTGTTTTCAAGAAAACAGGCATAAATCTAACAGATTCGTTTTCATACATTACTTGTTTTTGTTTTGTTTAGTTTTTGTTAATTTTTTTCTGTTGTAGTTTTTTATATTGCTTTATTTTTTACATTTAGTGTTTGATTATTATGTGGTTAAGGGACTTTTTCTCCAATCTGTTGAGTTTTTTTGGATGCTTCTTGCATATTAACAGGCATATTCTTTGGTTTAGGAAATTTTTCCTTTATGATTTCATTGAAAATATTTTCTAGACTTTTGGGCTGAAATTCTCCTTTTTCATTTATCTGTAGTTTTTCCCTTTCACATGTTGAAGAATTCCTGGTTGTTTATTGCCAGGAAACTTTTAGTATCCACATTTTTTGACTGCTGTATCCATTTTGTTTTATTCATCCTTAATATTTGAGACTCTCTCTTCCTTTCCTGTTCCCTGGGTGAACCTTATCTCTGTAGGTGTCAGTGCACAGGCAATTTCAATGCTCTGCTCTCAGGGACTTAGCAACTGCTTAAGTCATTTCCTGCCTCCATCACCTGCTGCTGTTGTCACGTGTGCTTGTTATATACATGGAAAACCAGCTACAGCTGCTATCTATGTTTGTTCCCTGTCTCTGTTCTCTGCACATGCCCATCTCTATTCTCTTTTTTTACTCTCAGGTCTCTCTCTCTCTCTCTCTTCTCCCTGTCTCTCTGCCTGTCTGCAGGTCCTCTTTCCTGCCTTAATGCCTTCTCCAGGTTCTCACTCATCTCCCTTCTTCCAAACAATGTCTTTTTTTTGGTTTTTGAGACAGGGTTTCTCAATGTAAGCTTGGCTGTCCTGGAACTCACTCTTTAGACCAGGCTGGCCTTGAACTCAGAAATCCCCCTACCTCTGCCGCCCAAGTGCTGGGATTAAAGGTGTGTGCCACCACCGCCAGGCTAAACAACATCTTTTGTACTATATCTGTTGCATGTTTTTATTTCTCAGGACCTGCTGTGATAGGATAGCTTGGATTCTTTGGTGACATATTTTCCTGGTTATTATTTATTATATTCCTATGCTGGTGTCTATTCCTCTGGGTTTGAAGTGATTATTGATTTAGATACTGATTTCTGGATTTGTCTTGCTTGGGTAGAAATTTTGTTTCTGGGTTACTGTTTGATGTCTGGATTTACAGAAAAATTTGTCTGAGTTTTGCCTTTAATACTGGCCTGTTTGGTGGGTATGCTCAATGGGGAATGCTGGGTAATATTGGGAGCAGGGAGAAGAGGTGGGCAGGAAGAGATGATCTTAGCATCCACAGGCAGACATAGTCAGGACAGAGGTAAAGCTGCCTCTGGTGTTTAGTACAGTGCTAGGGGAAACTGTGATCATTGCATCTGGGATAACAGACAGTGTGGTAGATCTATAGAAAGCTTACCTTGTGTCCTTTACATGCAGGTAAAGCATGTGGTTGAACAAGGACTGTATGCCCAAGTGGGGCTGAGACACAGGGATGAGGCAGGAAAGGAAGGGCAGGTGGGCATTGTCTCTCTTATCTATAAGAGGCATGCACAGGTGGAGAGGCAACTTCCACTGGTATTCTGTCTCAGATTAAGAGCAACTGATATTAGGATCTGCAGTAACAGATAGTGAGGAAGATCTTTGGACACAGTACCTTTTCTACAGCCATGCATGGCTTGTGGTTGAACAGGAGCATCTTTCAATAACAAGGGCCTCAGGCACAAAGATGAGTTTGTAAAGTCCAATCAATTCTGTTTCTGAGAGTGCACAAAGTCCACTTGAGCAAACATCCTATTACAATCCCCTTTGTCAACAGTCCAGGTACAACTGCAGGGTTAAGCTACATATCGATAACTAATACACCTTACACAGGAAAAGTTAGCCTACTCATCATGGTGGTCAGATGATTTTCCCCTTTGATTGGTTCCTGCAGATTATGCCAGACATGCAGTTTTTACAATTTTAACTTGCTGACCTGCATGTTAATGTCCCAATCTTGCTGTAACTGCAATAAATACCCAGAACCCCTATACTTAGTCTCTCAGTTTTGATCTCATGTGAGGCTGACTGGTGAAAATCTTTATTCCAGATCTCATAATAAAGACCTCCATGTGTTTGCGTTGCAATAGGCTCCTTGTTGGTCTTTGGGGTCTCTGCGACGTGGACATAACATCTTATTGCATTGATCCAAAAACTGAGGACTCCCAACTAAAGGATTGAAAGGCTGGTGTTTAAGATGCACCATTGTTGTTTTTGGGTCAGTGGCTTGCCTGTCAGGTTTGAGTCTGCGTGCCTTGATTTTCAGATTTTTCTTGAGTATATGTGGAGGGAGATGGCTAAATTGAATGTGGAATACTGCTACATTAGATAAGCTGGAAAGTCATAGCACCAAAGTGCTTCAAAGATATTCCAGAGTCTGGTATAGTGGACGCTGTGCCTCTGGTCTTAATTTCTGGGAAGGTTAGAGCAGACTTGGAACCCTGCTAGAGGACTCACAGCTGCCAGCTTGTCTTCATTTTCTCCTCTGTCCAAGTGGAAGAATCTGCTGGGTAGCCTTTACCGCCCCCTTGTGGCTGTCTGTTATGAGTGTTGCACATTGTTATTCTGTGACTGAGATTAGAAATAATACTGTTTTCATTCCAATTGATTTCGTTACTTATCCCTCACCTTGGGTTAAATCCTTCTTACCAACAAAACTAAGACCCATTGACTAGTCCATGACAGAAAATTCAATCATGTTCTTCCTATCCTGTTTTATATGGTGGAAAGGACAAATATCTCATTACTTCCCTCTCGTTCTACCCTGGACCAAGTCCATAGGTGACTCTGTAGTTTTGGAGTTGTCATTAGATGGAGGGTTGTTCTTTATCTATTCCAACAGAGTTAGCATATCTTTCTTGGACCAGAGATCTTATCCTTTGGGGAGGCCATTTCCAGGTCTGTGGGGCAATCTGCTTCTCTATCCACCTTCCAGTTGTTTTAGCCACATCTTTGGTAGCACTCCCTTGGGAGCCCAAGGTTAAAGACACCTCACACAAGGGCAGCACAGCCTTTGAATTCTCCATTCCAGTGTATCCTTCCCTGCTCTGAGCAAGTGCCCTCTCCATTTTGTCCTGGCTCAGCCACAACTCCAAGTCCCTCATGGAGTGGCTGTGGCTCCTGTAATTGATATGGTTAAATCATTGGTTTTGGAGTTTTAGAACTTCCTCATTTATTATTGTGTCTGTTTCATAGTTGTTTTCAGTTCCCAGCATTTCAGAGCTACAGTCATCTGAAACAACCTCAGTTCAGGGCATGCCCTCATCAGAATGGCTGGTTGCTATGTCTGTGAGGGATAGTGTTGATGATTGATTAGGAAGGTTCTTCCACTGAGGGTGGCAATATCCCTAAGGAAGTGGTCCTGGGCTGGATGAGAGATCAGGCTGAGCATGAGACAGGGGTCAAGCAAAAGAGCAAGCCAGGAGACAGTGTGTGTCCATGTTTTTTGCCTTCAGTTTCTACTCTAAGCTCCCAAAATGATGGACTGTGATCTGACAGAACCATGTACAACAACCATTTATTACCTGAGATGCTTTTGCTCAGAGAATTCAATCACAGCAGCAGACTAGCAAGTTAGAACAACAAGAAAATAGTATCAAAGGTTTATTTTGCTGCTGGACAGAATCTAAGTTGTATATCATATTCTTGTGGATAAGAACAAATTTTGGGTAGAAAGACTTTTGGATTGGCTGGTATCTTTAACTCTCCACTGAGGTTCCTGCCTGACTGCAGGATGTGGCCTCTTCGGCATCTATATCTAACTGCTATACATCTCAGCTAAGATCAACCTTAGACTCCTTGGTACCTATTTATGGTCTCTGGCACATAATTGTACCCTAAATGTACCCCCTCCCCCAGGCAGCTGCAGATTTTGATTCATTTCTCCCTTCTGGCCATCTCTTGTTGCTCGTTCTCCCCAATTCCTCTTTTTTTATCTGCTCTCCCATCCAGTTCTCTCTCTTCCATCTGCCTCCTATGACTGCTTTATTCCCCCTTCTGAGTGAGATTCAACCATGTTCCTTTGGGCCTTTTTATATAGCTTCTTTGGGTCTATGCAGTGTAGTGTGGGTTTCCTGTGCTTTGTGGTTATTATATATTTGTAGGTGAGTACACACATGCATGTGCATGTGTACACATGTGCTTTTAGATCTGGGTTACCTCACTGAGATGATAGTATTTAGCTGTATGCATTTGCCTGCAAAATTCATGATGTCCTTGTACTTAATAGCTAAATAGTTTTTCCTTTTGTAAATGAACCACATTTTCTATATTCATATTTTGGGTGAGGGACATCTGGATTCTTTCCAGTTTCAAGGTTTTATACATAAAATGGCTATGAACTTAGTGGATTCCCTATTCTAGGTCACCTGCCTTCACAGAGATCTTCCTGTATCTTCTGTTTGTCCTTTCACAGGGGGTGGGCCCCTGGGTATCCATGATTGTGTATCAAGTCTCTAGTGGGTTAGGTGCATCCTCTCCACTGAAGCCAGACATGGCATCCCAGTTAAAGGAACAGATTCCAATGATATACAGCAGCTTTAGGGACAGCTCCTGCTACAGTAGTTGTAAGACCATCATGAAGACTGAGCTGCACATCTGCTACTTATGGGCCAGCATCTTTTGTCCAGCCTGTGTGTGTTATTTTTTTGTGGCTCAGCCTCTGCATGTCCCCAAGGATCAATGTTAGTTGAGTCTGTTGGTCTTCCTGGGAAGTTCCTATCCTCTTCAGGGCCTTCAATCCTTCCCCCAGCTCTTCCATTAAAGTTACCAAGCTGCATGCAATTTTTGACTGTGGATCTCCGCTTCTGCTTCAGTCAGCTGCTGAGTGGAGCCTCTCAATAGACAATTATGCAAGGCTCCTGTGTGGGAGCATCACAGAATATCCTTAATAATGTCATGGATTCAAGCTTGCCCATGTGTGTCTTCAATTGAATGAGTTTTCATTGGCCATTCCTTCAGTCTCTGCTCCAGCTTTATCCCTGCATTTGTTTTAGACAGGGAAAATTTTGTTCTGGGTGTCTCCAGTGTTGTGGTTGAATCTGATCCTTCAGCTTTCTTCTTATGCTCCCATACATTCCCCATTTGGTCTCTGTCCCTCAATCACATAAGATACTGTGCACACATTTGCTGTTCAATGCTATGCTATTTTTGCAAACCTGGTGGTTTTATATTTTTAACTTTATTCATTTTGTTTTTGGTTTTCTGGACCAAGTTTTTCAGTGAAGCCCTTCCTTTCCTGATTGTAGATAGGGAAACCACATAAGCCCCCTGACATGGTTTTGTTCAATAAGTACATGCTTTTGTGCTGCTCTTTGTCCACATACTTAATTTTGAAATTCAGCCTAATATATAGATTATATTCTATTTCTCTGGATGGCTTATGCTCCTGTCATCAATATTATCTGATGCTTCAGATTCATGAAATTGCAAGTGTATGATGTCCTGCCTAACTCTTATGTTTCTTGTGAAATTTTTGAATTAACAAGTGTATTATGGCTGGGTGTATGAATATGAATATCATGTGTGCCTCATCTTTACTGTTGTCAGAAGATACCCTCTGAACTCCTGATGATGAGGATATAGACAGGTGTTGGTCCACATGTGTATGCTAGAAATTGACCATCATTATGTGGAAGACCAGCAAGATCTTTCAACTCCTGAGCTATATCTCCTGAACTACATTCTTTATTTTTGGTCAACAAATACATTACTGCTAGGTGGTGGTGGTGCACATATTTAATCCCAGCACTTGGGAGGCAGAGGCAGGGGGACTTCTGAGTTTGAGGCTAGCCTGGTATACAGAGTGAGCTCCAGGAAAGCCAGGGCTACACAGAGAAACCCGTCTCAAAAAAAAAAACCCACAAAAACTAAAAACATATACATTATTAATATTTTCATCTGTCAATTTTTAACACTTTAAGCATGCATTCCCTTTTAGTAAAATTTTACTAAAATTAATTAAATTTTAGTAAAATTTAATTAATGTTGCTGTTTAAACCAATTCATTTTATGTTTATGTAAGATGAATACAAAACTGCAGTGAATGTATAAGTCTCTGTAGGAACTTCAGTAAAAAACTGTGATTTCATTCTATAATTTTTGCTTCCTGGTGTATTTTCGTAGCAGAATGAGGTTCTTAACATGTAACTTTTGCTGTCCTGAAACTTATTGTATGGACCGAGATGGCATCCAGCTCAATGACATACACCTGCCTGTACCTCTGTGATTAAAGACATGAGCAAATACACACAGCTTGCCCATCACTTTTATAGTTAGTAATTGTTCATACAGCTTTTCAGATGTGTGCTCAGTACAGTTGATCTGTTTCCCCCTGTATATCCCTTGCAATTGTGATTTGTGTTGCAAGGCTATATCCTATTCAAAGAAGATCAGAAGTGACATAGGTGAGCCTTATATTTCAAGTTCCTTCTAAACTGACATGGTGATTATTATAATTTATATGTCAGTAAATAAGTGGAGGAATCACCTGAATTATATGATTACATTGTCTGGGAAGCATACATTTACTTTGTAGTTATGTCAGTATCAGGATTTGTGTTGTACACATGTATGTGATATTTTAGGATGCAGTGACTGAGGATGATGTGCATGTGAACTTCACTGCAGAAGAGTGGAATTTGCTGGAACCTTACCAGAAGAATCTCTACAAAGATGTGATGCTAGAGACCTACTGGAACCTCACTGCTATAGGTAAGACTGTGAATTTTTTTTTTTTCAAAATAAGGGAAAGAAATGTTTCTTGGTTACTGATGATCATATCTTATTTCAATAGAGTATAAGTAATATTGAGTTGAATAAATCAGGTTCATTGCTGTGAAAATTCAGAGTAACTTGTATTTTGCCTAATACCAATACCACATTATTCATTTTCTGGTACTGTGTTGTAGGCTATAATTTGAAAGATCATCATATTGAAGAACAACATCAAAGTTCTAGAAGTCACAAGAGGTAATTTTAATGTTTAAGCTAATACAAATATGCCTGTGAGAAAATTTTAATTTGATCTGAAAGCTCTAAGGGAAAGCAAGTGTGTAAAATATCAGTTCTATTATTGTAGCTATGATCATAATATTCTTTCAAAAATATGTACTTCAATGGCAGTTACCTGAATTGTGTTTGCAAGGCACTTCTGTAAGAAAGAAAAGAAGGAAACAATGCCTTAAGAGATTCCTTTATTTAATTTGTATATCCATTAGAGCTATTTTGTGGAAGTACCAATTTGTATAGTCTCATAATATTTAGTTGTTGCACAATGAATAGTGATAAACATGTATCCATAATCTTCTAATAAGCAAATATCCCATGATAAAGTTGTTGAAATTCATATTCTTTAGTGAAAATTTTAAGTTTATTGCAAGGTCATCATACATCATACAGAAATCTCACATAGAAAAAGGATGTTAGAAATGTGAGCCATGTAATAAATGTTCCCACCATCACAGGTATTTTCAAAGACAGAAAACAACCCACAGTGAGCAAGTACAACCATGAACATCAAAATGATAAAACCTTAAGATCTGAGTGTTCTTTATTATTATACCAACTGCATAATTTATTCATATTGCTAAAATGATTGATCAGGTAATGAATGTGGTAAAGTTTTCACATGTACCCATTATTGTTGCAGGCATGAAAGATGTCATACTGGAGAGAAACCTTTTGAATGTAATCAATGTGGTAAAGCCTTTTCATGTCACAGTCATCTCCAAAGACATAAAAGAACACATACTGGAGAGAAACCTTATGAATGTAACCAATGTGGTAAAGCCTTTGCAAGACCCCATCATCTCCAATACCATAAAAGAACACATACTGGAGAGAAGCCTTATGAATGTAATCAATGTGGTAAATCCTTTTCATGTCACAGTAATCTCCAAAGACATAAAAGAACACATACTGGAGAGAAACCTCATGAATGTAATCAATGTGGTAAAGCCTTTTCATGTCACAGTGGTCTCCAAAATCATAAAAGAACACATACTGGAGGGAAACCTTATGAATGCAATCAATGTGGTAAAGCCTTTTCATGTCACAGTGGTCTCCAAAAACATGAAAGAACACATACTGGAGAGAAACCTTATGAATGTAATCAATGTGGTAAATCCTTTTCATGTCATAGTCATCTCCAAAGACATAAAAGAACACATACTGGAGAGAAACCTTATAAATGTAACCACTGTGGTAAAGCCTTTTCATGTCAAAGTAGTCTCCGATATCATAAAAGAACACATACTGGAGAAAAACCTTATGAATGTAATCAGTGTGGTAAAGCCTTTTCTCGTCACAGTTTTCTTCGATACCATAAAAGAACACATACTGGAGAAAAAACCTTATGAATGTAATCAATGTGGTAAAGCCTTTTCATGGCACTGTCATCTCCAAAGACATAAAAGAACACATACTGGAGAAAAACCTTATGAATGTAATCACTGTGGTAAAGTTTTTTCATGTCTCAGTCATCTCCAAAGACATAAAAGAACACATACTGGGAGAAACCTTATGAATGTAATCAATGTGGTAAAGCCTTTTTATGGCACTGTCATCTCCAAAGACATAAAAGAACACATACTGGAGAGAAACCTTATGAATGTAATCAATGTGGTAAAGCCTTTTCATGTCACAGTCATCGCCAATCTCATGAAAGAATACACACTGGAGAGAAACCTCATGAATGTAGCAAATGTGGTAAAGCCTTTTCATGTCACAGTAGTCTCCAAAGACATAAAAGAACACATACTGGAGAGAAACCTTATGAATATTGTCATTGTGGTAAAGGCTTTACACAACAAGGTCATCTCCAATATCATAAAAGAACCCATACCAGAGATAAACTTTAGTTATATAATCAATGTGTAAAAAATCTATTTATAAGTGAAAAGTCTCCAGAGACATAAATGATCACATACTGGAGAGAAACTGTATGAATGTAATTAATATGGTAAAAGCCTTTTTGACAATGTTTTTGTTTCTAAAACCATAAAAGGATGCATATTAGAAAAAAACATATGAATGTAATTATTGTGGTAAAATCCTTTCCATAAAGATTGTCACCCAAAACATAAAAGAACACATATTGGACAGAACTCTGAAGGTAATCATTGTGGTAAAATCTTTTGTATGTTCCATTAGTCTCGAAGACATAAAAGATTCCATATTGAAAGAAACCTCATGAATGTAACCAATGTGCTAAAGACTTTACAACTTTACTGTAGAGGACTGCTCTGTCAAATGTTGGAACCCTTAGTGCCACAAGCTTGGGGGCCAAAATTGTTAGAGCCTGAACTGTCCCAAGCTTGGGGGCTAAATTGTTCTGGCTCATACTGCTGCTCCAGTCTGTGGGTCAGGGTTCAGCAAGAGAGAGTGAGGATGGACGTGAAGAATGGAGAACAGACAGAGTTGATTCAGTCCCATTTATTCTTATGTCTCCCTCTCCTCCCGTCTCTCTTCTCTCTTTTCAAGTCTGAAGTCCCAAGTCCCTAATCGCAAGTCTCAAAATCCCAAGTACTTTCTTCTGTCTGCCTCTCACTTTTTATACCACTCTTAAATCTCACATCTTAAGTCACACCGTTAAGTCTTACACACCCAAGGGAAAATCCTAGGTATCTAAAACAAGATGTTATCAGAGTATGCTTAACTTTAGTAGGCTGTTGAAAACAAGTCTCTTGTCAGGGTATATATATGCCCTGATTTGGCTGTAAGGATGATTCCACCTTCTGGTGGCTCTCCACAGGTCCCCCATTTTAAATTGTTTTTCAAAAGGGAAGGCTGGGAAAACTTATGGAAACCATGCATTCCTTAGTTTGCCCTTCCCCTGGCCTGAGCAGGCCACAATAAACCATGTTTTCCACAATAGACCAAACTGTAGGTCATGGGATGCATTGCATTGCTGGCCTTGGGGCCCTGCAGTCTACTACAGGAGCTAAGGAGAATGGACTGCCTGCTGAGCTTGCCTTGACACCTTCAGGCTACTATCTCCTTACCCAGCCCCTGGGCTGAACCAAGAAGAGACTCTGGGGGTGGGGCTTACCCTTTATATGTGAAAGCAAAATATTAAACTTTGGGCCTTGATCAGAATACATTGTCTTGGCCCCATGCTTTTCTTGTTCTCCATTCCCCTCTGATTCACAGCCTTCCTCTCAGGTAAACTCAGTGTCCCATAGCTGCAGGCAGCTAGACCTTTGGTCAGAACAAAGGACCCCAGCCTCCCTTTCCTGTCTTTGGATACTCAACAGCCATTGGTTGAGCTCCTGTCTTAGGATGGTAAGGCCTCCCCTTTTAGGGGCAAGGGTCTTGAAGTGTTCTCTTACCCGTCATTGACTATCCAGATTAGTGTATAAGTTAGGGGTTAATCTTCATTAGTCTTGATGACAGAGGTTTTATAATCCCCAACTTCCAGCCTGTAATAATGGATGTGTATGGGTTTCATTTGAATAGCATCTATCTGTTGTCATACAAAAGCCTTCAGTTTGTTGAACAGCATGGACCCGAGAGACAATCAACTTAACAATGCCTGAATAGTCAGCATAGCAGCAACACTTTTTTTTTTAAGGGCAACATATAACTCTCTCTGTCCGAGGAGTAAAAAGTATAAGCCTCTTCTATTCTGTTTACAAATGTGTTATAGCAGAATCTAAATCTATAGAATGCAGAACTGTTCATAGTTTTTGATCTTAACAAGTAAGAAAATCCCTGTTCCTGCTCCTGTCAATCTCAACCCCCCAAAACAACTATAGTAACTGTGGTAGTGGGTTTTCTCCTGGGGTAGCATGGCCTCCTGTATTGATATGATTAGCTCACTGGTTTTGGGTTGTTACAACTTCTTCATTAATTATTGTGTCTGGGTCATAGTTGTCTTAAGTTCTCAAAATTTTAGAGCTTCAGTCATCTGAAGGAGCCTCAGTCAATGGCATGCCCTCATCAGAATGGCTGGTTGCTACATCTTTGAGAGATAGTGTTGATGATTCATTAGGGTGGGGTGGTGGTGCAGTTGAAGCAATGAGAAGCAGCTGGGTGCTTGATCGAGCATGAGCTTGGAACCCTGGACCA
This sequence comes from Arvicanthis niloticus, assembly GCF_011762505.2. NCBI lineage: Eukaryota > Metazoa > Chordata > Mammalia > Rodentia > Muridae > Arvicanthis > Arvicanthis niloticus. The sequence continues at coordinate 1,420,364 of NW_023044979.1, read as the reverse complement.
TTATTGGATGGCAGGAGTTCTGCTCTGATCCTGGGCCCTGGTTCTTTTCATTTAGCTTCAGCCTTCTCCACAGCCTCTCATACAGAGAGGTTTACTACCATCAGTCATGAGGAACAGGCCTCAGGCCCTAGAGAGATTTACATACTCATGAGGCACCTGAAGGCCAGAGGGTGGAGCCAATTAATCATTGCTCCCCAGCCCCTCCCCCGTCCCCTCCCTATTTAACTAAGTTCTGCCCTGAGTTTTCGGGGGGGGGGGTGCATCCAGATCCAAAAACCATCCACTATGACATTAAAGCCTGTAAAAACCCATGGACTTTCTTGTGTCATTGGGACTGCAGCCATGAGAAAACCTGGAAGAGGCCTTTAATGAACCACAGCTGTGGCACTTAATTTCACCCTGGAGCAACCCTCTCAGCATTTCCAAGCTACAAATACCTACAGATTAGGAAGTCTCTTTCACTGAGGCTGGCAATATCCCTAAGCAAGTGGTCCTGGGCTGGATGAGAGAGCAGGCTGAGCATGAGACAGTGACCAAGCAAGAGAGCAAGCCAGGAGACAGTGTTTGTCCATGCTTTTTGCCTACAGTTTCTAATCTAAGTTCCCAAAATGATGGACTGTGATCTGATAGAACCATGTACCACAAGCACTTATTACCTGAGATGGTTTTGCTTAGAGGATTCAATCACAGCATCAGAGTAGCAAGTTAGAACAACAACAAAATAGTATGAAAGGGTTATTTTGCTGCTGGACAGAGTCTATGTTGTAGATTGTATTCTTTGTAGACAGGACAAATTTTGGGTAGAAAGGTTTTAGGATTGGTTGGTGTCTTTGACTCTCCACTGGGGGTCCTGCCTGACTGCAGGATGTGGCCTCTTCAGTGTCCATATCTAACTGCTATGCATCTTAGCTAAGATCAACCACATAGACTCATTGGTGTCCTCCTATTCGTGGTCTCTGGCACATCCTAAATACAACCCCTTCTCCCAGCCAGCTGAAGATTTTGATTCATTTTCCCCCTTTGGCCCTCTCTTGTCGCTTACCACATCTGTTCCTATTAGTTATAGAGAGGTGAGCTCGCCTTCCAAGAACTACAACAAACCTTCAGTCTTCCCAGTGGTCAACTTGGGCATCTAAGGCCCTTAACCCAACAAGATAAGAAAGCAATAACAGAAGGCTGAAGAGATGGCTCAGTGGTTAAGAGCACTGGCTACTCTTCCAGAGGTCCTGAGTTCAATTCCCAGCCACCACATGGTGGCTCACAACCATCTTTAATTTGAACTGATGCCCTCTTCTGGTGTGTCTGAAGACAGATACATGGTACTCATATATATTAAATTAATTAATTAATTAATAAAAAGCAGTTTGGATAACATTTAAAAAAAAGAAAGCAATAACAGTGTTAGAAAGGCTGATTAATCACCACGGGGAAGTTAAATTGCTTCTCCAAATGGAGTTACAAAGGCTTATGTCTAGACTGCAGAATCTCTAGTGGTGGTTCTCAACCTTCCTGATGCTGGGATCCTTGAATACATTTTCTATATTATGGAGACACCCAAAGCATAAAATGAATTATATTGCTGCTTCCTAATTGTAATATTGCAATTGTGATGAACAGTAATATGAATATTTGATTTGCAGTTGGTCACAGGCAACACTTGAGAAAAGGTTCTTAGATTCCCACAGGGGTTGTGACCCACAAGTTGAGAACTTGCATTTTATGGTATCTCTTGATGATTAAAAGCAATTAAACGTCTTGTAATTTAGATCAATGGAAGCCTACAACAGCCTTCTCCAGACAGGGTTACAAAGGTCACAGAACCATCAGAAATGAATGTATGAATCACTCCTCCTGCTGAGGTTATTACCAAGGTTGGAGAAAATACTGAATGGGTAGTGGGGGAAGGTCATTATAAATATAAACAAAGGCCACATGACTAATTGCACAAATGAGGATTATAACTGATGTGAGTGTTCCAGTCATCTTTTGTTAATGTTGTATTTCTACAGACAGTTGTGATTTCTTTCTTCAATTTTAGAAATTAATTAAGAGAATATCAATGGTTATCATACTTGATGTTGCTACACTGAAAAATGTTCCCACAATGCATTATAACATTTTTATGTGTCTGTGCTTGTACAAGGGGTAGTTCAATCATTTTAGGCATAATTGTAACTTGGTGCAATACATAATGCTGAAATTGTGTTCTTTTTTGCTGAAATTGTAACATTTAGGCATTATTATGACTTTTTTCTCAATTTAGAAATTAACCATGACATAAGAAGATATGATTGTGTGTAAAGTTGACATGGGGCAGAGTTGAGATTGCTGTCTTAATGGTTAACTCTATTATATCTGGAATTAACTAAAACCCCAAAAGTGACTTTAATCTGAGTCTTGAAAAAAAAGGAGAAGGGGGCATGGGATAGGGGTTTTCTGGGGGTGGGGTGGGGGAAATGGGGAAAGGGGTGGCATCAGAAATGTAAATAAAATATCCAATAAAAAATAAAGTAAAAAAAAGAGAAAGGATCTTCTACAGGTGTGCTGTGGCTACATCAGCACTCTGTGACGTTAGTATCTGGAGAAGACGGGGACATCAAATGAGGAACTGGACTGAGTGAGGACAGTACCTGTGGAACAGAAGGTGGCTATCATCTGTGCAGCCATCTTGAGCCGTATACCCTGAGAAGAGACTTGATTACAACAGCCTACAGCAGCTGGGCACACTCTGATAACATTTTGTTTTTCCCACATAGCTTGTTTTGCTGTTCAGTGCCCCCAGCTGCAAGGCCATGTGATATCCACGCCTGCAAGCCATGTGGTATCCATGCCTAGAAAACCTATGAGCCACGTGGTATCCATGCCTGCAAGACTCACATGGTATCCATGCCTACAGGACTCACGTGGTATCCATACCAGCAAGACTCACGTGGTGTCCATGCCTGCAAGGCACGTGGCAAAGCGTGTAAATACCCAGTATCTCCTTGCAATAGATGAGACAATAAAAGAGACTAGAGACTTGAACACACACCTTGCCTTGTCTCTGTTCTTTGCATCTCTTGCCCCACCATCCCCACTCTCTCTCTTGCTAGACCCTGACCTGCCGACCAGAGCAGCAGCTTGGTCTGGGACACAGTGGCCCCCAAGCTGGGCAGTGTGGTCCTCAACATAGTGGCTCCCAAGCAGGGGGCAGTGTGGGTCTCAACAAGAACAGAGAAAGCATCTGTGTGTGATTGGACCTTTCTAGTGAGTAGGCAAGGCCAGAGTATTAAGAAGAAAAGCACGTACAGACATGAAGAAAATCATATAAACCTCTCCAGGGTGGCCAGACGGTAGCCATTTCTGTGGCCTCTGCTTGTCACATGACCACATGGTAGTTCTAAGGAATTTGTTTGTTGATATAGTCAGAGTAGAGAAAACATATATTATTATTATATTATCATTATATTATTATTATATTTTATAGTATTTATGTTTAATAATATTATATATTATATTATTATATTATATTATCATAGAATTGTTATATTATTATATTTTATATTTGTAATGCTTAATAATATATTATATAATATAATTTATTATTTTATCATATTATAATATTATTATATTATAGTATATTTTATAATATTTAAAATATTTAATAATATAATATTATTATTTTATAAAAAACTTGATTTGTGGGGAAGGCTTCAGTTAAATGTGATCCTAGACAAAATGCCTCAAACACGTCTTGCTTCCAAACAGATGAGTCCCGTATGCTATGCAGGAATGTGAGGCAAACACTGGTTTTGATGACCGGTGCCTTGGCCAGGTAAAGAAACCACGGACACCAGGACATCCTGCTATTCTGTTTCCTCCTTGTTTTGCTTTTGGGTTTTTCTTGGTGTGTGTGTGTGTGGGGGGGTTTCTTTCTCTTTTCTTTTTTCTTTTCTTTTCTTTTTTTTTTTTGGATATAGTTTCACTTGTAGCCCAAGCTGGCCTGAGACTCTTAGCAGTCCTCCTGCCTCAGCTTCCCAAGTGCAGGTATGAGACATTGTACCCAGCTTTACAGCACAGTTTTTAAAGCAGTTTTTTGGCTGACTTGTTTTCCCACAGTGCTGAATTGGTTTGCAAAGGCGCCAGGAAATGGCTGTAGGAGAAAGAAGAAAACGTTTGTGAGGGTCTTCCCAAAGGCATCTGTGCTAAGAACAAACTCCAGAAATGCCTTTTCTTGCTTTGAACATGGCCTCTACACAGCATTAGCTTTCTTAGTAAAAAGAAAAGGACAGCTGCATGGATATTGGAAAAACTATGATTTATGGGTGATGTGCTCCCTGAGGTCTGGGAGGTATGGCTATGGGGGTGTCACCAGCCATGGGTGTGTGAGAGGAGCAATATTGATACATAGGAAGGGACTTTTGATGCTAAAGTCAGAGAAGAATGTGGTTCGCAGGCACCCTAAAATAAAGCTTACCTAGTGTTATGGAAGCTAGGTGAAGGTTTTTACTGAGTTCAAGCCAGGGCCCATTCTAGTGGTGTCTCATTTCTCCAAGTAGAGTCTGCGCATCCTAAAGAAATACACACACACACACACACACAGACGCCCAAGTTAAAATTTTTATATAATTTCTTATATAATTTCTTTTTTTGGTTTTTCGAGACAGGGTTTCTCTGTGTAGCCCTGGCTGTCCTGGAACTCACTCTGAAGACCAGGCTGGCCTCGAACTCAGAAATCCCCCTGCCTCTGCCTCCCAAGTTCTGGGATTAAAGGTATGTGCCACCACTGCCCAGTTAGACATATTTATATATATATATTACAGACATGTTTATATATATTACAGACATATTTATATATACTATAGACATATTTATATGTATTGCAGACATATTTGAATACTTGTTTATTTATTTTTTATTTACTTATTTATTTATTTATTTTTGTTTTTTTGAGACAGGGTTTCTCTGTGTAGCCCTGGCTGTCCTGGAACTGACTCTGTAGACCAGGCTGGGCTCGAACTCAGAAATCCACCTGCCTCTGCCTCCCAAGTGCTTGGATTAAAGGCGTGCGCCACCACCGCCTGGCTGAATATTTGTTTATTATACATATATTTATATGTTACAGACATATTTATATATATATCATAGACATACATATTTATATATGTTATAGACATATTTATATATATTAGACATATTTGAATATTTTTTATTATACACATATTTATATATATTACAGACATATGTATATATGTTATAGAGATATTTATATATATTATAGACATATACTATAGACATATTTATATATATTATAGACATATTTTTATATATTACAGACATATTTATAGATAATAAAGATGTATTTATATATATATTATAGACATATTTATATATATTACAGACATATTTATATATGAATGCCGTTTCTCTCCAGGATGTTTTGTTCTACATTCATCAATGATGGTGTTATGAAAGGGGTTTTATCTCATTGATTAATTCATGAGATGCGGAGTCAGTATGTGTTGTTATGCATTCATGCATGTGTATAATAAACAGATATTCAAATATGTTCCCATGATAGAGTGGTGAAACTTCAATCAGAGTTGAGAAACCACACAGTAATTCTATCAGAAAACGTTTAGTGTGGAGAATTATTAACCTGAAGTGTGTAAGTGAGTAGCAGGAAATAAAAAGAACCCCATGAAGTCCATTTATGGTATAAGGAATGGCTGCCGCCTCCCTCTAGGATGAGAAAGGAATGTCAAGGGGAAGCCTCGTAATACCATAGCGAAGATTGTGCAGGTACAATAGGAGCAGGAAGTAACCCTGTTGTCTCCTTCATGATATGTAGTAGAGAACAAATAAATAAATAAATAAATGAAATAAATAAATAAATGAAATTAATTAAATAAAATGAATAAAAGAAATGAATAAACAAAGAAATAAAAATAACATTTATTTAACTTGCAGATGCAAGATATAATCGAGCAGTGAGGTGCTGTCAGGCAGAGTGGAAATGCTCAAAGTCTTTACATCGATTTTCACGAGGGTAAAAAACATGAATGTGACACTGAGGGGAAATAGACAGTGCATGGCTCCATGGCACACTGACCCATTTTACAGACACTGGTACCAAAGGAGTGAGTCACACAGACATTTCTAGGACGAGTCTCCCTTTAAACATTTAATTGGGTTTGTTTTGTTTTTTTCTTAACTTTGTTAAGTTTGGTCTTACTTTATAGGAATATATATATTATATATATTTATAGTATAATATATATATTATATATATATTGGAATATGTATATTCCAGTAAAGTAAGACCAAACTTATATATATATATATATATATATATATATATATATATATATATATATAAATATAATATATATTTATAACATAAATATATAATATATTATATATTAATACATATTAATATAATATATTATATAATACATAATATGTATAATATATACATATTAATATATTATATGTAATATAATATATAATATATTAATATATATTATATAATATATTATATATAAATATATATTATATAAATATATATAATATATATTCCAATAAAGTAAGACCAAACTAATATATAAATATAATTATAATATATATTATATAATATAATTACATATATATATATATATATATATATATATATATATTTCAATAAAGTAGGACCAAACAACAAAGTTAAAGAAAAACAAAACATATATATATATATATATATATATATATATATATATATATATATATAGTATATATGACCTGCTCAACCATATAATATTACATGTATGTATGTTTTCTGGGCTAACCATTTGGCAGTGGACAATTCCCTAGGGAAGAGGACCTCCTTTACTTCTACCATTTCTTAGTTGTCTATAGTTCTTGGTGTAGGACTGAGACCTCACAGGCTCTCCCCTATTCACTTTGGCATGTTCACTGGTATCATCTTTGTTCAGCTCACCTTTGGGTAATGTCTGCTGGTGAGACTTTACGGATGTGTCTTGTGACAGGGGACACACTTTCACAGCAAACTCCTTGAACCTTTGGCCCTGGCAATCTTTCCATTGCACTTCTGGTTAATTGTGTTTATATATATATTAAATAAACAATTAAAAATTGTTTATTTATGAGTGTATCCATGTCCATCTGCATGTATTTGTTTGGATTAGCACATATTTTTTTTATATTTTTTCATTTGTTTTTAATTATGATGATGATGATGATGATGATGATGATGATGATGATGATGATGATGATGATGGTTTTTCAAGACAGGGTTTCTCTGTGTAGCCCTGGCTGTCCTGGAACTTACTCTGTACACCAGGCTGGCCTCGAACTCAGAAATCTGCCTGCCTCTGCCTCCCAAGTGCTGGGATTAAAGGACTGTGCCATCAAATATTGATCATTATTGGTTTTCAATTAGTATTGATAATTATTGATTAGCATTAATTGATTATTGATTGGCATTGATTATTGATAGTTATTCCATCACCATCATCCCCTTGCCTCTGCCTCCCAAAACATCAGTTTTAAAGCACTGGATTGCTAAAAATTCTGTCAAGAGACACAAGTGAAAGTGGAAGCTGGAAACTCAGGATTTCTAAAATAACAGCCAATTTTTTCTCTACGGCTGCTTGCTGCTTATTTAAGTCTGGTTCCTGTTCCTGTTATAAACACTTGGTCAAAACAATTTAGAGAGCAAAGGGTTGACTTTAGCCTACAGTTTACAGTCCATCATCTATCAATGCCTAGAGAAGAGCTCAAGGCAGGAACCCAGAGGCAGGAGCTAAAGCAGAGCTCATGGAAGGATGCTGCTTACTGGTTTGTTCCCTACTTCTGTTCAGCCAGACTCCTTATACAGCCTCCTGTGGACCTGGTTCTCCTCCAACAATTAGCAAGGAAGAAAAATGTCTCATAGACATGTCCATTTGCTGGAGACTTGTAGAAACCTTTCCACGGATATTTGCTTGAGGAAGTGCAGCCCAAGACAGTTCATTAAGTGCAGCTTGCTGCCTGCTCCTGATAATGGAACAGCAGTGTACCACAATGAGAAAAACCACAGGATGTCCCTCCAGGTGGTTGACATCGATATGAGAAAAGACCACAGGATGTCCCCCTAGATGGATGAAGATAGTAAGATCAGGGGGTTCTGCCTATTTTATATGGGTGGTGACATAGCCTCTCCCAGGTAAAGGTGAGGTAGCCAGGTGGATTCTGGGAATGTATGGCTGACTTCGATATGCTCCTTTTTCCTCGTATTGTCCTCCCTCCCCATTTCCTTGTTAGGAACTGTATGAGTTGAGAGTTGCTATCGCATTAAAATCAGACCCCGACAAGTCTCTGTTTGCTTGGTCTCACTTCTTTTTCTCGCCCATGTTCCTTTTCAGGTGAGATCCCCCTCGATACCTACGAATACCTGAAACCTGCGGGTCGGGTCATCCATTGGCCAATCCAATAGAGGCAGTTTTTTCAGTCGTGAGTCCCTCTTCTTAGGTGCATCAAGTTGACAACCAACAAAATCCATCGCACCATGGCCAGAGAACATTGTCAAGACAGCTCAGCAACACTGGGCCACCGAGGGCAGGAGTAATAAAGAGCCTCAGGCTGCCAGACACTAGACAATTCTCCATACTGGACTACATCCAGGTAAAAACCCAGCAAAATTAAAGTACTAATAAATCATTGGGCATGATGGTATATACCCATAATCCAACACTCAGAATACAGAAATAGGAGGATTTCGGGTTTGAGGACAGCCTTGGCTTCAAGTTTCAGTCAAGTCTGAATTACATAGTTAAATTCCTGTTTAAAAACCAAAACTTCCTTGAAAACCCAAAATAAGGACAAAACCCCCAAGTAACTAACTCAAATACAAAGATACATAAGAGATGATGATGTATCAGTGCTACTGGCAATCCAAGTAGTAACATTCTAAAGAAATGTGTTACTTTAGAATGTGTTACTATGGTCAGGCGGTGGTGGCGCACGCCTTTAATCCCAGCACTTGGGAGGCAGAGGCAGGGGGATGATGGTGATGGAATAATGATCAATAATCATGCCAATCAATAATAAATACTAATCAATGACCAATAATCAACACTAGTCAATAACCAAAAGTGATCGATTATCATGATAATCAATAATCGATAATAATCATTCAGTGCTAATCAATAATCGATTCTAATCAATAACTAATAACAATCAATAATTGATGGCATACACCCTTAATCCCAGCACTTGGGAGGCAGAGAGTCAGGAGGATCACAGTGATGGAATAACGATCAATAATCAATGCTGATCTATAATCAATAAATGGTAATCAATAATCAGCAATACTAATTGATAACCAATAATGATCAATAATTGATGGCACATGCCTTTAATCACAGCACTTGGGAGGCAGAGGCAGGCAGATTTCTGAGTTCCAGGCCAGACTGGTCTACAGAGTGAGTTCCAGGATAACCAGGGCTATACAGAGAAACCCTGTCTCGAAAAAAAAAATCCCCCCCCCAAAAAAAATATCCAAGAAAAAAAAAGAATGTGTTACTATTTTAGTTTACTAAAAAATTAAACATATGCCCTCCTAAGCACTAGGTACAGCATTCTTTATCATAAACACTAGAGGTCACGATTGTTCAGCCACTATCTTTTTTATTTTGGAAAGTTTTGATACAAGTGTATCTTGAAGACACAAAATGATCCAACAGTCAACATTTCTGACTGTTACATGGGCTCCCCAGTTTTGGTTTTGAGGCATCTGATATTGTAAGTATCTACAACAGGAAAATTAATTTGAGGGGAGCCAAAATATCAATAAAGTACTTAAATTGAAAAAAAAAAAAGTTTTGGTTTTCTAATCATGGTTTTTCAAATCATGTTCTATGAATGCACGGAAGCAAATATACATGGCTATGGTGTGAATATAAAATAATAATAAAATAAATCATAAATAAAAAATGTCTCACCCAGGTTCACGTGTTAAACCAGCTGAATGTGCTGTTGTGGGAGGATGTGTGGCATCAGTGGAAAAGGCAGTAACATGAATTTCAAGGTCTTCTGGCCTTCCTGGTTCTCTCTCTGTCAACTCCTCCAGAATGTGGCCTCAAATCACAGTATGATCTGCCCCTGTGACTATGGACTGATCTTTTGCAAAATCTTTGGCCAAAATAAATCCATTCTTAGGTATCCGGCAACAGCAATGCAAATTCTAAGTAACACCCACAAAAATAATCAGATTCACCAAAAAACTCACCAAAATCCTGATTACATCACTACAAATTTATTTCATAAGTTCATAAGTAACACCCACAAAAATAATCAGATTCACAAAAAAACTCACCAAAATCCTGATTACATCACTACAAATTTATTTCATAAGTTCTTAAACTTTTAAATGAAGCGCATTCCTGATATAGGTAGATTTAATCTGTTTACAGTAAACTAAGTAACTGATAACAATTGCAGAACAAAATGTGCCAATCTACAAGTGAAACCTCACAAAAACTAGGCTTAACCAATAAAATTTATTTATGAACAAACACAGAGAACTCAAGGGAAGACAGACTGTGCAAGTCAGAAGGCACATAAGCATAACAAATTTCGAACATTAGCTATCTCAAAGACAGGGCAATCCACATTGCTACAGGCTATCTCAAAGACAGGGCTATCCACATTGCTACATTCTACACTGCAAAAAGTATCATGTTAACCCAAGATTATATGTCGGCTTTGCAATGAAAATATCTTATTCACAATCTGTAGAAAGATGAGAGATAACAAACGTAAATAGAAACAGTGAATTCTATAGTGTTTATTGATTTTAAGATTAAGTTATTATAAATTGCACAATATTTTTATATACTTTAGCCCTTAATTGAAGTTAAAATTTAAATAAGAATGGGAAGAAAATGAAACTGCTAGTTATTCAGAACATCAATATATAGATGCTGGTAGGTCCTGGGAGATTCTTGTTAATTAAAATACTTAGAAGCTAGATTCTTTGTTAGTGGTAATCAAATAACCAAGTATATTTAAAAGAAACCAACTGTTCTGTATATTGGAATATAAAAAAAATCTTAGAAATAAGCTTCCATTTATAGAATAAAATAAAAATACTTACAACAAGGAATAGACTGAATTGGTCCAAGCTGTGGGAAGGTCACAAGAAGAGACATCCCTGGAAGATCACTTTGGTTTGAATGTTTGGTAGTTTGGTCAGCCCAAGCCACCACCTTTTTTCTCTCTAGTAAACTTTTAATATCTTTGAAGTAAGAATCAATAGCAGCATTTGACAGGCCAGTTTCTTTCAATCTCCAATACTGTTTTTATTTTGTTTGTTTGTTTTTGTTTTTTTGTTGTTGTTGTTTTAGGGCTGGAAGCAAAGCATTCAATAAACTACAAACAAGATGACAAGAAAAGAGAGATCTCTGTTATAAACACACTACTTTAGTTTCTTTGGTACAACAGGCAAAGTATTACAGTATCACTAAAATGATTTCCTATGTAACTTTACTTGGCAAATTCTCTAAGCCTGCACCAAGTCTATGTGAGGCCAAACTGTCCTTTATAAAAAACTCTCTCTGTTGACTCTCTCCCTTAATACCCATTAAAATGTTAATATTAGCTTTTTCACAATTCAAATTTGTCTTGTAAAAAATTGAAAATATTAATATTAGTTTTTTCACAATTCAAATTTGTTTTGTAGAAAATTGAAAATATTAATATTAGTTTTTTCACCATTCAAATTTGTTTTGTAGGAAATGTTCTACAGGTAGTCCTGGTAGTTTCTATGTGATCTTGCGAGTCTATACCCAGCTGAATCCCTGTCATTTTCTAAGCCCACAGCCTCTATGTCTCACCTCATGGCTTCTTCACAGTCCATGAAGTTAGACTTACAACAGTTGCATCATTATCAAATGTGGATATTTTGGTATATGACATATACACTACAGTATAGTAACTACACAAAGATAGAAGGTGAGTGTGGGAAAGGCCTGGGGATCTGAGGAGGGGAGGACAGCTACAGCTCATAGATTTATAGATCTCTGAACTTTTGGCAACTGTACTGTTCTGGGGAGTAAGATTACTAGGTCTGAAAGTACAATGAAAGATTTACTTTTGATGTTCAGAGTATTCCCATAGTTTCAAGATTGGAAGTGACAAGTGTTTCACTATACTTAAAGTGTGAATTTAAGCAACAGACAGACATTATGCAGATTGCCTACTTCCTTGGGAAAGTCTGAAATTGTCATCTGTCAGACAGAACTTGAAAGACCTAGGCCTCAGGTCTTTCACTCTGAGAGACCCCCGTCACCAAGACACCGAGACCAGGTATTCGGATGCAACAGCAAGAGGCTTTATTCTTCCAAACGGGTACCCGGACGACAGCGTCTCCCTGGAGGACTGCCATCCGGTGGTCTAGGGATTGGGGTTTTTATAGGGGTTCAGAGCAGGAAGCAAGGTTTACAGAAGCGAGAAGCATGGTTACAGGGCTCTAATTGGACAATTCAAATAAGGCCAGGTTCAACCTAGGGTCAACCCCCTGTTCCAGGAACTAGGTGCTGGGGCAGTCTCTATTGTTCTTTGGATCACCTAGTGTTTTTCTGGGTACTTTCCGTCCCCTGCCTGGGGCCAGGTGCACTGTTTTGGCACTATCTTTGACCTGCTCAGGGGCCCAGTATTTGTCCAGCCTTGCAAAACAACTCTGCTGAGCAAAATAACTCGGCTAAGCAGGGGTCTTTCATTCCCCCATTTTCTTTATACATGGAATGGAATCTTCCATTCGCTATTATCTTAGTTTAACTCGGTCTCCTGTCTAAGTTGGTGATACTGTTGAGTTAGAACCATAGCCTGGACTGTGATAGATAACTCTGGGCCACGGCTCAACGAGGACACAAAAATCTCTGGTTTGATTGAGGACCTGAGCCGATATGCAAGGGGTCAGTCCCATGTTGCAGGCCTACTGGGTCCCGTTCGGGCCTGTAAGTCAATAGTTCCCAGGGTGTACCCAGAGGGTCTTATTGTAAAGGGCCTGATGGGTAAGAGGAACTGTCCCTAAACAAAGTCCCTTGCCTGATACTTCTGACAGGGTCAGCTTGTTTTGGGTGCCCTGTGAGCCAAGTTGAGGAACTGAGGTGTGGTTGGAAAGGTTTTTAATCACAGCAACCCCCTCATAGTAAGGGGGTGCTGAGCTCAAGCACAGCCAGCATTCCTGGAACAGGGTGTAATTGGCACTTACTGTGATATAGTCCCAGCCAGAGGAGGGCTTCCAATGGGCCTGGCCAATCGTCTCACAGTCCCAGGACTTGCAAATAGAAGTCCGAACCTCCCCCACAGTAGCGGTATGCCTGGGGTCGGTGTGATCCAGGACAGACATAAAAGGTTACTTCTTTGAGCTGGCTCCTCCGATTGGGGGTTGCGGCAGCCCCCCCTGGAGACCCCGGCTCGCCCTCCTTTGGGCACCGGTCATCCCTCAGCGGGGCATGCCTGCGGGGCCGCAGAAGCAGCGCCAGCCAGAGTTCCTTGGATACTGAGAAAAAGTTTGGTAGAACTTGAAGCGGCCTTCAGAGGCGAGAGCGGCGCTATGGAGTCAGCTCCATGCACGACATGGACAGGGAACCGCTCTCTGAGGCAGAGGCTCCAGGACACTGTGGGTTTGTGCTTTCCCATGAGAACTTACAGTAAGTAGTCAAAGCCTCTCTTTTTCGATAAAAGAAAAATATATCTTTCTGAATTGATGCTGGAGAAATGTCTTTTTCCTGCTGGCTCAGATTTAGCACAAAAGTGGCATCCGATCAAACAGCATACCGCTCCTGTGAGCCCCCATTTAACATTTTTGATATGTTTGATCCATCACTGGTGTCTTTGAAGCTACTGCACAGGTCAATCCATTGTATAAACTGGGACTAAAGTTAGCCACTGGGATGACGGAAATAAGTGGAGATGGTTCTGCAATTCTACAAACGAATTGTGACTCAGAAGAGGATTCAACCACCCTCTGTCTGCAGTCACGGAGGCTGAAGCAGCACCAGGGGTAGCCCCCTTCAAAGTCCCACCCTGGTGCTCCTGTTGCCAGCTTACAAAAGTCTGGGTACAGTTCCGGGTACCAAGTCCAGAGGGCATGCGTTCCGGAGACAGACCAGACGAAGTCCCCCTGACTGTTTAGGACCTCCCAAGTTAATGACTTGGGAGCGTGGGGACTGGAAGAAGTCCTCTTATTGGCAAAATAAAGGAAAACTAGGAGCATGAAAGTCTTATCTTTAAAGGGTTTGGGGTATGGTGGGCTTTCCATCTCATGGCCTGGTTTGATTCTGGAACGGAGGTATCAAATTTGCCGTGGGCGGCGTGAATCCAGTGAGAGATGCTGTCTACTTTCAGTGCCGTTGGGGTGGTTAGTAGCACGACAAAGGGTCCCTTCCACCGCGGTTCCAGGCTCTTTAATTGATGCCATCGAACCCAAACCGAATCTCCCACTTGGAACTGGTGAGGTATCGTTAGTTGGTCCGCCTGCTCTTGGTAGGCACCTGCAAGGAATTGCCAAATCTCCTTCTGGACGATCTGTAGCGCCTGCAAGTCCGTCCTCCTTGCCTTAGGAGACGCATGCAGCTCACTGTAATAGGAAAACAGTGAACAGACAAGAAGTTTCTATAGAACTTAAAACTAATATGTTACCGAAATTTCAACTTTCTGCCGGCCATTTGATTAAACAATAACTTACTAATCATTTTTAGAAAATTTGGTTTCCTATTCCTCATATCCAGAAACTAAGCCAGTGTAACTAGATAATCTCACCTATACACTACATCCATACATGCGCACACATAGATACGCAGAGTATGTAAATATTTCATATACTATAACGAACCTCAAGGGTTTTCTTTTATACATATCAGGTGAAAACAATCCAGATGCTCAGCCCATTTGCTTTTTCTTTATTTTCTGTCTCAATCTTCTTAATTATGTGATTTCTAAAGAATAAAAGAATTTAAGTTAATGTATCTGACTTGAAAGCTTAAACTACAAATTCTCTGTTACTTACTGTTTCTCATCTAAGTTCTAGAAAGCTAAACCATAAACATTATATTTGTTTGAGCAAAGGATAATTCTTGTCCAAACTAAAGACATGAACATTTTCTTTGTTTTCTTGTTTTTCATCTATTTTCAAAATAGGATCTAAATTTTCTACCATTTCCATGGTCTTCTACTGACATTTATCAAGTACTGAAATTACAAGAACACAAAGGCACATCCACTGGTGTTCTGTAACTTTCTCTACAAGATTAACTAGAACCTATCATCTATAACATAGGAGTTGTCACTTATTTACTATGTGAATAGCATATGTTTTTCATAAAATGAACAATACGTTTTTCCTGAGCATCTGCTCCTGGTTTTGCATTTGCTTTTTATAGAAGCTGTTTTCTAACACATTAAACCCTATACCACCACATATAGGATTGAAGTCCTGTATTCAACCACAAATCAGCTGGCTTGTGGGGAGCAGACAGAAGGTGACTATCATCCTTGCAGCCATCTTGAGCCATCTACCCTGACAAGAGGCTTCATTACAACAGCCTACAACAGCTGAGCACACTCTGATAACATCTTGGTTTAGATACCCAGGATCTTTTCTTGGGTGTGTGAGATTAAAGGTGTGTGACTTAAGGGTGTGACTTAGAGATCAGATTTAGAGACAAGACCTAAGGACATGGCTTAAAGGTATGACTTAGAGGCGTGGCTTAGAAGTGAGACATAGAAAAGGCGAGAGACAGACAGAAGAAATTATTATTAAGAGTAGGAATTAGGAGAGTACAACTTGGAGTACAATTATGAGTTAGATTATGGGTAGGAATTCGGCAGAGTAGGAATTAGGCATTGAGGAAGAAGACACTTGGACTAGAGAACTCAGAAGAATTATCAGTTATTAGGTACTTGGCACTTGGAGGAAGAACAGAGAATTAGGCATTAGAGTCTGGACAGGGACACTCAGGCCACGCCCACACCGTCCTCCGGCCACGCCCATAATGACATCACTGCACAGAGTGACAGGTCAGCTGGAGGCCTTTAGCATAGGTCTTAGGGCAGCTCAGGGCAAAGGATGGGGCTGAAAGGAGCTGATTTGCATAAATTAGTTCAAATTATAATACAGCTCAGGGCAAAGGATGGGGCTGAAAGGAGCTGATTTGCATAAACTAGCTTAAATTATAATACAGCTCAGAGCAAAGGATGGGGCTGAAAGGAGCTGATTTAAATTAATTAGGTTGAATTATAATACAGCACAGGGCAAATGATGGGGCTGAAAGGAGCTGATTTGAATAAATTAGGTTAAATTATAATATAGCTCAGAGCAAAGGATGGGGCTGAAAGGAGCTGGTTTAAATAAATTAGGTTAAATTATAATACAGCTCAGGGCAAAGGATGGGGCTGAAAGGAGCTGATTTGAATAAATTAGGTTAAATTATAATACAGCTCAGAGCAAAGGATGGGGCTGAAAGGAGCTGGTTTAAATAAATTAGGTTAAATTATAATGCAGCTCAGGGCAAAGGATGGGGCTGAAAGAAGCTGACTTGCATAAATTAGCATAAATTACAATAAAGCTCACAGAACTCAGGAACTGTAAACTCTATAGCCACTGAAACCTCCCACCACAGCCTGACTCCGCCCACTTCCATCATCCAGGTTCCTCACACATGCACACCAAGGCCACGCCTTTTGCATAACCCCACCCACACACGCCAACAGGAAAACAGTGTAAAAAGACCCCGCCCAAACATGCCTGGCCCCACCCACAACACTCACACCGACTCCTCCCATACTTAACAGGCCACGCCTACTCCATAAACCCCGCCCACACGCATAAAAGGATCTCAGAATCTGTAAATACTAACCAGATTCCCCTGGCCCCGCCCACAGTGCCTGGCCCCGGCCACTTACATCGACCTGACTCCTCCCACACTCAGGTCACCACAGCCACGCCCCATAAACCCCACCCACCCAGGAACTGTAAATAAACAGGAATTTACACTGACCCCGCCCCCCGCGCTGGCCCCGCCCCGGCCGCCATGTCTCCCACGGGCGCCGCGTTCCCTCCGAGGCCTCGGCCCAGTTCGGAGCTGCAGGAGACACGAAGCCGGATAGAACCGGATCCGCGCGGCCGGGGTTGGCGGGGCCTCGGCTCACCGTCGCTAGGCCCCGCCCACCGCTTCCGTCCGCACTTCCATTTCCGGGGAGGGCGGGGCTGCGCCTTAGGAAAGGAGGCGAGGCCCTTCCACCCGGAGACGCGTCGCTGCTTCCGGTTCCCGGGCTCCCGCGAGGGGACTTCCGGTCAGGCTCACCTCTGACCCTGCGGGACGGAAGCAGCGCGGTTTCCGCCGACCCCGTCGCGCTCTCCGTGACGTCACAACCGGCGATCGGGACGCGCTCCGGCCCACGGCGGCGTCTCCACAAAACCCTGGCGGCGGCGGAAGCGGCCATGGAGCCGCCGATCGGTCCCGTGATTCACAGCGGTTCCCGCCTACACCGTCGCGCAGACCGTGACGTCACAGCCGGCGACAGGGTTTCCTGGAGGCGGCGGCAATCGACCCCGTGATTCCCCGCGGCGGCTTCGGCCCTGTCAGTACTAATCAGTTATCAATAATCGTGCTAATCAATAAATCGTGGTGCAGGCCTTTGTTCCAGCACTCGAAAGGCAGAGGCAGGGGCATGACGATGATGGGATGACGATGACGGTCAGTAATCGTGATAATCGGTAATCAGTACTAATCAATGACGAATAATCGATGCTAAAAATGATCAGTAACGATGATAACCAATGATCGATAACCAGCAGTTACTGCCAATCGGTAATCAATACCGATCAATAATCGATAATCAATTATTGATAATTAATAACCAATGCTGATCCATAATTGACGACAGTAGTCAATGCAAATCAATAGTCAACTTGGGAGGATCCTAATATAAATATAAAATGTGCAACGAAATACGAAAATAAAATTATAATGAAGTAAAATGCAAAGTATAAAATATGAGATAAAATGAATAAAAACATAAAATAAAATATTAAATACGAAAAAATCTAAATAAAATAAGAATATAAAATATAACGAATAAAAATGTAGTAAAGTAAATAAAACGGAATAAAATAAAGTATAAATATAAAATTAAGTAAACGAAATAAATAAAAATATAAAATAAAATATAAAATAAAACGTAATAAAAATATAAAATAAAATATAAAATATAACATAAATAAATAAAATATAAAATATAAAACAAGCTATAGAGAGACAAATTATTATTATTTATTATTATCAATATTATGACGTACGGTGAAGCACAGTTGGTCAAACAGCGTCTGACAAGAAGTTATGCGAGTAGTATAATATTTAACAATTTTATTTCCCTTACACAGCCCGGTGTAGAATTAAAAGTCCAATTAGATTTTTATTTTAAATCTTTAATTTATTTTATATTATATTATGTATTTGATTTCATATTTTACATCGTTTTAAAACGATTTACTTTTATTTTTATGTTTTATATTTTATATTTAATGTATTTTATATTTTATTTTGATTTTATATTTATATTCATAGTATGTTTCATACTTGTTTTATATTTTACACTTTATATTTTATTATATGTTTTAAAGATTAAATTTATTTCTTTTATATTTTGTTTTAATTTATATTTATTTTCTATTTTATATTTTACATTTACATTATATTTTACGTATATAAATTTTTATATTTTATATTTAAATTTACATTTTACTTTATTTTTTTATTCTATACTTTATATTTGATATATTTTGTATTTTTTATTTAATATTTTATATTTATGTTTTGTATTTTACATTTTATATTTAAATTTTAGTTTATTTCATATTTTATTTAATATTTCTTATTTTATATATATTATATATCATATATATATAATTTATGATATTTTTATTTTATATTTAATGTTATATTTTATATTATTTTATGTATTAGTTTATTTTTAGTTTTTTATTTTCTATTTTCTATTTTATTTTATATTTTAAATTGTGTTTTTTATTTTCATTTACATATATATTATATTTATAGTTTGCATCTTATATTTTATTATATATTTAAATTTTATTTTACACTTTATTATGTTTTATGTTTTATATTTTATATTTTATATTATTTTCTATTTTAGTTTGCTTTCATTTTTTAATTTTATATTTTATATTTGATGTATTTTATATTTTATTTACTTTTTATTTTATTTTCATTATATTTATATTATTTTTATACTTATGGTTTATAAGTTACATTTCATATTTATTATATATATTAATTTTAATTATAATTTTTATATATTTACATTTAATTTCATATTTTCTATTATTTAATATTTTGTTTACTTTTTATTTTATATTTTATATTTTATATTTGATTTATTTTATATTTTATTTTATTTTATTTCATATTTTATATTTATGTTTTATATTTTACATATATTTGAAATTTTAAATTTTTTTTATTTTATTTTATATTTTATATTATTTATTTCATATTAATATTTATATCATATTGTATGTTTTAGTTTGTATTTTATATTAGTTTCCATTTTAATTTACTTTTTTTAATTTTGTATTTTAAATTTTATATTACCGAATTTTATGTGTCGTTTTATTTTTATTTTATATCTTATATTTACACTTACATTATAATTATTATCAATGTTTTATATTTAATATTTTTTCTATTGTAGTTTAATTAAATTTTTAATTTTATATTTTAGAATTTATATTCGATGTATTTTATATTTTATTTTTATTTTTATATTTTATGTTTTATGTTTTATAGTTGATGGATCTGATTGATCAATTCGGAGATGCGGCTTCATCATCTCTATCGATTTTCCGATGATTTATTTCCCAGCCGACACAACACGGAGACAAAACCATAAGGGACGAGGTAAGGCCCTGAGACCCTGGTGGACACGTTTGTCCAAGGTAGGCGGCAAAGAAAGCACTGGAAATTATTGATTAATAATAATTAGTTATTATTTCAGGGGGGTCTGAAATTTTGTTTATTATACACATATTTATATATGTGTATATACCCAACCTAGATATATAAACTATCTTTGACTGGTGTAGACACGTGAACATTTGCCTCCATGTTCCCCCCTTTCTCTCTCTTTCTCTCTCTCATCACCTAGCTTCTCTTCTCCTTTTTCTCCTCCTCTCCTTACTTCTTCTCTTCCTCTTGGTACTCCTTCACACCTTAGTTCCTCTTACATATCACCCTTCCTGTTAAAATAAAACTTTTCTCTCAAAATACAATTAGAGCACAATTATGCCAATTTGTACCAGTGAGGTACAAGATAGTCCTAATACCCAGTCCATCATTTTGTTGACTAACCAGAACCTCTGTCGTCTCTCCTAACTAAAACACTTAGTTCTGAACCTGGATTTTTCCTTGGCTTTAGAATGAATGTCAGCTGAAAACCATCCACTCAAATCTTTTCTCCCAAGGTAAATAGCCAGGATTAGCTATGAGACCATAGGTCTTCAACCCCATCAGAGATCCAGAATGGCTGAGTTAATTGTCCATGCTTTTTGTTTTCAGTTTCTAATCTAAGCTCCCAAAATGATGGACTGTGATCTGACAGAACCATGTACAACAGCCACTTATTACCTGAGATGCTTTTGCTTAGAGGATTCAATCACAGCAGCAAAATAGCAAGTTAGAACAGCAACAACAACTTTATTTTGCTGCTGTACAGAATCTATGTTGTAGATTGTATTCATGTGGACAAGACAAATTTTGGGTAACAAGATTTTTGGATTGGTTGGGGTCTTTAACTCTCCATTAAGGGTCCTGCCTGATGCAGGATGTGGCCTCTTCAGGGTCCATATCTAACTGCTATACATCTCAGCTAAGATCAACCTTAGACTCCTTGGTACTTATTTATGATCTCTGACACATCCTAAATGTACCCCCTCCCACCCCCAGCCAGCTGCAGATTTTGATTCATTTTCCCCTCTGGCCCTCTCTTGTCTCTCACCATACCTGTTGCTGGTTCTCCCCTATTTCCCCTTCTTATCTGTTCTCCCATGCAGTTCTCTCTCTTTCATCTGCCTCCTGTGATAGCTTTACTCCCCCTTCTGAGGGAGATTCAACCATGCTCATTTCGGCCTTCCTTGTTGTTTAGTTTCTTTGTGTCTATGGAGTGTAGTGTGGGTTTCCTGTATTTTATGATTATTAATCATTTGTAAGTGAGTACATACATGCACGTGCTTTTAGATCTGGGTTACCTCAATCGAGATGATAGTTTCTAGCTGTATTCATTTGCCTGCAAAATTCATGATGTCCTTGTATTTAATAGCTAAATAGTTTTTCCTTTTGTAAATGAACTACATTTTCTATATCCATATTTTGGTTGAAC
This sequence comes from Arvicanthis niloticus, assembly GCF_011762505.2. NCBI lineage: Eukaryota > Metazoa > Chordata > Mammalia > Rodentia > Muridae > Arvicanthis > Arvicanthis niloticus. The sequence goes on along the minus strand of NW_023044979.1, from coordinate 1,398,941 downwards.
AGCATCTGGATTATTTCCACTTTCAAGTTGTTATAAAAAAAAATGGCTCTGAATTAGTGGAGTCCCTACTTTAAGTCTCCTGTATCTCCTGTTGGTCCTTTGAGAGGGTGTGATCCCCTGGGAATCCATGATGGTACATCAGGTCTCTATTGGGTTAAGTGCATTCTATTCACTGAGGCCAGACGTGGCAGCCCAGTTATGGGAACAGATTCCAATGATAGACAGCAGCTTTAGGGACAGCTCCTGCTACAGGTGTTGTAGGACCATCATGAAGACTGAGCTGCACATCTGCTACTTACAGGCCATTGGTCCTTTGTCCACTTGTGAGTGTTATTGTTTTTGTCTCAGTTTCTTAATGACCCCAAGGGTCAAGGTTAGTTGAGTCTGCTGGTCTTCCTGTGGAGTTCCTATCCTCTTCAGAACCTTAAATCCTTTCCCCAACTCTACCATCAGAGTTACCAAGTTCTATGTAATTTTTGACTGTGAATCTCCTCTTCTGCTTCAGTCAGCTGCTGGGTGGAACTTCTCAATGGACAATTATGCAATGCTCCTGTGTGGGAGCATCACAGAGTATCCTTAATAATGTCATGGATTGGAGCTTGTCCATGTGTGTCTTCAATTGAATGAGTTTTCATTGTCCACACCTTCAGTCTCTGCTCCAGCTTTATCTCTGCATTTCTTTTACACTGGATAAATTTTGTTCTTGGTGTCTCAAGTGTTGTGGTTGAATCTGATACTTCAACTTTCTTCTCATGCTCCCATACATTCCCCATTTGGACTCTGTCCCTCAATCACATAAGATACTGTGCACACATTTGCTGTTCAATGCTATGCTGTTTTGCAAACCTGGTGGTTTTATATTTTTAACTTTATTCATTCTGTTTTTGGTTTTCTAGAACAAAATTCTCTGTTAAGCACTTCCTGTTCTGATTGTAGATATAGAAACCACATAAGCCACCTGACATGGTTTTGTTCAATAAGCACATGATTTTTTGCTGCTCTTCATCCACCTCTTTCATTTTGAAATTCAGCCAAATGCATAAATTATATTCTATTTCTCCAGATGGCTTCTGCTTATGTCATCAATATTATCTGATGCTTCAGATTCATTGAATTGCAGGTGTATGATGTTCTGCCTGTTATGATTGTTGTGAAATTTTTTAATAAATAAGTGTATTATGGCTGGGTACATGAATATGAACGCGTGCCTCATCTTTACAGTTGTCAGAAGATGGCCTCAGAACTCATGATCTTGAAGAAATGGACAGGTGTTGGTCCACATGTGTATGCTAGAAATTGACCTCCATTATGTGGAAGACCAGCAAGAGCTTCCATCTCCTGAGCTATAACTCCTGAACTGCATTCTTTATTTCTGATCAACGTATACATTACTACTGGGTGGTGGTGGTGCACGCCTTTAATCCCAGCACTTGTGGGGGAGAGACAGGATTTCTGAGTTCCAGGCCAGCCTGATCTACAGAGTGAGTTCCAAAGCCAGCCAGGGCTATACACAGAAACCCTGTCTCAAAAACACACACACACACAAAAAAAACAAAAACAAAAAACAAACAAAACAAATCATATATATTACTAATATTTTCATCTGTCAATTTTTAACTGTTTACACATGCATTCCCTTTTCATAAAATTTAATTAATGTTGGTGTTTAAACTGGTTCACTTTATGTTTATGCAAGGTGAATACAGAACTGCAGTGAATGCATAACTCTTTGCAGTAACTTCAGTAAAGAACTGTGAGTTCATTCTATCATTTTTGTTTCCTAGTTTATTTTGGTAGCAGAGTGAGGTTCTTAAAATGTAAGATTTGCTGTCCTGAAACTCATTGCATAGACTGTGCTGGCATCCAGCTCAATGACATACACCTGCCTGTACCTCTGTGATTAAAGACATGAGCAAATACACACAGCTCGCCCATCACCTTTGTAATTAGTAATTGTTCATCCAGCTTTTCAGATGTGTGCTCAGTACAGTTGATCAGTTTCCCCCTGCATATCCCTCTCAATTGCCATTTGAGTTGCAAGGCTATATCCTATTCAGAGGGTTCAGGAGTGACACAGGTGAACGCTATGTCAAGGGTTCAAGTGTCAATATTTGAAGTTTCTTCTAAACTGACATGGTGATTATATTATAATTCGTGTGTCAGAAAATAAGTGGAGGAATCATGTGAATTATAAGATTATATTGTCTAGGAAGCATAACTTTACTTTGTAGTGATATCAGTATCAGACTTTGTGTTGTACACATATATTATGCATATTTTTATTTCTCAGGACTGGCTGTGATAGGATAGCTTAGATTTCTTGGTGACATATTTTCCTGGATATTATTTATTATATTCCTATTCTCGTGTCTAGGCCTCTGGGTTTGAAGTGATTATTGATTTAGGTACTGATTTCTGGATTTGTCTTGCTTGGGTGGGAGTTTTGTTCCTGGGTTGCTGTTTGATGTCTGGATTTACAAAGAGAGTTGCCTGAGTGTTGCCTCTTTTACTGACCTGTTTGGTGGGTATCCTCAAGAGGGAATGCTGGTTAATGTTGGGAGCAGTGAGAAGCAGTGGGCAGGAAGAGATGATCTTAACAATCCACAAGGAGATAGAGTCAGGACAGAGGTAAAGCTGCCTCTGGTGTTTAGTACAGTGCTAGGGGAAAACTGTGATCATTGCATCTGGGATTACAGACAGTGTGGTAGACCTATAGAAAGCTTACCTGTGTCCTGGCAGGTAAAGCATGTGGTTGAACAGGGACTGTCTGCTCAAGTGGGGCTGAGACACAGGGATGAGGCAGGAAAGGAAGGCATTGTCTATCTTATCTATAAGATGATGCACAGGGAGACAGGCAACTTCCACTTGTATTCTGTCTCAGAGTAAGTGCAACTGATCTTAGGATCTGCAGTAACAGATAGTGAGGTAGGTCTTTGGACAAAGTACCTTATCTACTGCAGTGCATGGCTTGTGGTTAAACAGGAGTATCTTTCAATAATAAGGGCCTCAGGCACAAAGATGAGTTTGTAAATCTCAATTAATTGTGTTTCTGAGAGTACACAAAGTCCACTTGCGCAAACATCCCATGACAAGCCCTCCTTGTCAACAGCCAGTCAAGGTACAACTGCAGGGTTAAGCTACATATTGATAACTAATACACCTTACAGAGAAAAAAATTAGTCTACCCATCATGGTTGTCAGATGATTTTTTGCCCTTTTGATTGGTTCCTGCAGATTATGCCAGACGTGCAGTTTTTAAAATGTTAAGTTGCTGACCTGTGTGTTAATATCCCAATCTCGCTGTAACTACAATAAATACCCAGCACTTCTAGACTTGGTCTCTCAGTTTAGATCTCACGTGAGGCTGACTGGTGAGAATCCTTATTACAGAGCTCATAATAAAGACCTCCATGTGTTTGCATTGCAATAGGCTCCTTGTTGGTCATTGTGCTCTCTGTGTCTTGGACATAACATCTTGGTGCATTGACCCAAAATCCTCAGGACTCCCAACTAAAGGAATGAAAGCCCGTTTGTTAAGATGAACCATTGTTCTTCCTGTGTCAGTGGCTTCTCTGCCAGATTTGTGTGTATGCCTTAGTTTCCAGGTTTTTCTTGATTATATGTGGAGGGAGATGACTAAATTGAACATGGAACCCTGCTATACTGGATATGCTGGACAGTCCCAGCACCAAAGTGCTTCAAAGATGTTTTAGAGCCTGGTATAGTGGATGGTGTTTCTCTGGTCTTAATTTCAGGTAAGGGTAGAGAAGACTTGGAGCCCTGCTACAGTGCTCACAGTTACCTGCCTGTCTTCATTTTCTCCACTGTCCAAGTGGATGAATCTGCTGGGTAGCCTTTACTGTCCCCTTGTGGCTGTTTATTTTGTGTGTGGCACTTTGTTATTCTCTCATTGATGAAATAAGACAGACTCCACCCTAGTCGATTTAGTTACCAGCCCCACACCTTGAGTTAAATCCTTCTTAACAACAGGACCTAGACCCATTGAATAGTTCATGAAAGAGAGCTCTTCCAGACAGCATCCTGGGCAATGTCAGGCTCTGCCTACCTTGTTTTACAGGGTGGAAAGACAAAGATCTCATTTCCCACCTCATGAACTATCCTCTGCCCAGTCCATATGTGACTCTGTAGTTTTGAACTTGGAGCTGTCATAAGATGGAAAGTCATTCTTCATCAATTCTAACAAATTTAGCATATCTTCCTTGGACCAGAGATCCTGTCCTTTGTTGGTGGTCATTTGAGTTGTGTGGGACAATCTGCTTTTCTGTCCACCTTCCAGCTGCTTTAGCCACATCTTTGGTAGCACTGGCCTGGGAACCCAGTGTTAAAGACACCTCACCCCAGGTCAGCACAGTCTCTGAGGTCCCCATTACAATGTATCCTTCCCTGCTCTGAGCCAGGTGCCCTCCCTATTTTGTCCTTGCTCAGCCACAACTCCAACTCCCTCATGGGGTAGCATGGCCTCTTGTATTGATATGGTTAGCTCATTGGTTTTGGGATGTTACAACTTTCTTATTTATTATTGTGTCTGTGTCATAGTTGTCTTAAATTCTCAGCATTTCAGAGCTACAGTCATCTGAAGGAGCCTCAATCGAGGGTGTGTCCTCATCAGAATGGCTGGTTGCTGTGTATGTAAGAGTGTTGATGATTGATTAGGAAGGCTCTTCCACTGAGGGTGGCAATATCCCTAAGCAAGTGGTCCTGGGCTGGATGAGAGAGCAGGCTAAGCATGAGACAGTGGTCAAGCAAGAGAGCAAGCCAGGAGACAGTGTTTTTCCATGCTTTTTGCCTTCAGTTTCTAACCTAGCTCCCAAAATAATGGACTGATCTGACCGAACCATGCAGAACAACCATTTCTTACCTGAGAGGCTTTTGCTTAGAGGATTCAATCAAAGCAGCAGAGTAGCAAGTTAGAACAACATGGTATCAAAGGGTTATTTTGCTGCTGTACAGAATCTATGTTGTAGATTGCATTCTTGTGGATAAGAACAAATTTTGGGTATAAAGGTTTTTGTATTGGTTGGTGTCTTTAACTCTCCACTGGGGTTCCTGCCTGACTGGAGATGTGGCCTCTTCACCGTCCATATTTCACTGCTATGCATCTCAGCTAAGATCAACCCCATAGACTCCTTGTCACCCTCCAATTCATGCTCTCTGGCACATCCTAAATGTACCCCCTCCCTTCCCCAGGCAGCTGCAGATTTTGATTCATTTTCCCCCTCTGGCCCTCTCTTGTCTCTCGCCACACCTTTTGCTGCTTCTACCCGATTCCTCTTTCTTATCTGCTCTCCCATCCAGTTCTCTCTCTTCCATCTGCCTCCTATGATTGCTTATTCCCCCTTCTGAGTGGGAATAATTCAACCATTCTCATTTGGGCCTTCCTTCTTGTTTAGTTTCTTTGTATCTATGGAGTATAGTGTGGGTTTCCTGTAGTTTATGATTATTATTCACTTGTGAGTCCATACATGCACATGCTTTTAAATCTAGGTTACCTCACAGAGATGATAGTATTTAGCTGTATCCATTTGCCTGCAAAATTCATGATGTCATTGTATTTAATAGCTGAATAATGTTTCATTTTGTAAATGAACCACATTTTCCATATCCGTATTTTGGTTGAGGGGCATCTGGATTCTTTCCAGTTTTAAGTTTTTGTAATTAAAATGGCTATGAACTTGGTAGAGTCCCTACTCTAAGTCGCCTGCCTTCACAGACTCTCTACTGTATCTTCTGTTTGTCCTTTGAGAGGATGTGGGCCCCTGGGTACCCATGATGGTGTATCAAGTCTGTATTGGGTTATGTGCATCCTCGCTACTGAGGCCAGAAGTGTCGGCCCAGTTAAAAGAACAAATTGCAATGATAGAAAGCAGCTTTGGGACAGCTCCTGGTACAGTAGTTGTAGGACCATCATGAAGACTGACCTGCAATCTGCTACTTAAGGGCCCGGGTCCTTTGTCCAGCCTGTTATTGATTGTGGCTCAGTCTCTGAATGTCCCCAAGGATCAAGGTTAGTTGAGTCTGCTGGTTTTCCTGTGGAGTTCCTATCCTCTTCAGGGCCCTCAATCTTTCCCTCAACCCTTGCATTAGAGTTACCAAGGTCTATGCAATGTTTGACTGTGGATCCACTACTGCTTCAGTCAGCTGCTGGGTGGAGCCTCTCAATAGACAATTATGCAAGGCTCCTGCGTGGGAGCATCAAAGAGTATCCTTAATAATGTCATGGATTGGAGCTTGTCCATGTATGTCTCCAATTGAATGAGTTTTCATTGGCCATTCCTTCAGTCTCTGCTGCAGATTTACCCCTGCATTTCTCTTAGCCAGGCCAAATTTTTTTCTGGGTGTCTCCGGTGTTGTGGTTGAATCTGATCCTTCAGCTTTCTTCTCATGCTCCCATACATTCCCCATTTGGACTCTGTTCCTAAATCACATAAGATACTGTGCACACATTTGCTGTTCAATGCTATGCTATTTTGCAAACCTGGTGGTTTTATATTTTTAACTTTATTCATTCTGTTTTTGCTTTTCTAGACCAAATTTCCCGGTGAAGCACTTCCTGTTCTAATTGTAGATATAGAAACCACATAAGCCACCTGACATATTTTTGTTAAGTAGGCACATGATTTTGTGCTGCTCTTAGTCTACATCTTTCATTTTGAAATTCAGCAAAATATATTCTATTTCTCCAGATGGCTTCTGCTCACATCATTAATATTATCTGATTCTTCAGAGTCATTGAATTGCAGGTGTATGATGTTCTGCCTAACTCTTGTGTTTCTTCTGAAATTTTGGATAAATAAGTGTGTTATACGTGTGTGCATGACTATGAATGTGTGCCTCATCTTTACTGTTGTCAGAAGATGTCCTCAGAATTCATGATCATGAAGAAATGGACAGGTATTGGTCCACATGTGTATGTCAGAAATTGACCACCATTATGTGGAAGACCAGCAAGAGCTTCCATCTCATGAGCTATATCTCCTGAACTACCTTCTTTATTTCTGATCAACATATACATTACTAATATTTTCACTTGTCTATTTTTAAATGTTTAAACATACATTCCCTTCTAGTAAAATTTAATTACTTTTCCTGTTTAAACTGGTTCACTGCATGTTTTTCGAGATGAATACAGTACTGCAGTGAATGCATAATTCTTTGCAGTAACTTCATTAAAGAACTGTGAGTTCATTCTGTCATTTTTGTTTCCTGCTTTATTTTTGTAGCAGAGTGAGGTTCTTAACATGTAACTTTTGCTGTCCTGAAACTCATTGCATAGACCGTGCTGGCATCCAGCTCAATGATATCCACCTGCCTGTACCTGTGCAATTAAAGACATGAGCAAATACACACAGCTTGCCCATCACTTTTGTTGTTAGTAATTTTTCATCCAGCTTTTCAGATGTGTGCTCAGTATAGTTGATCTGTTTCCCCCTGCATATCTCTCTCAATTGCCATTTGTGTTGCAAGGCTATATCCTATTCTAAGGGTTCAGGAGTGACACAGGTGAACCCTGTGTCAGGGGTTCAAGTGTCAATATTTCAAGTTTCTTCTAAACTGACATAGTGATTATATTATAATTCTTGTGTCAGAAAATAAGTGGAGGAATCACCTGAATTATTTGATTATATTGTCTAGGAAGCATAACTTTACTTTGTATTGATGTCAGTATCAGGCTTTGTGTTGTATACATATATGTGATACTTTAGGAAGCAGTGAGTTTTGATGATGTGCATGTGAACTTCACTGCAGAAGAGTGGAATTTGCTGGATCCTTCCCAGAAAAATCTCTACAAAGATGTGATGCTGGAGACCTACTGGAACCTCACTGATATTGGTAAGACTGATTTTTTTTTTTTTTTGCTTCTCAAAATAAGAGAAAAATGTTTCTGGGTTACTGATGATCATCTCTTATTTCAATGGAGAACAAGTAATATTGAGTTGAATAAATCAGGTTCATTGCTGTGAAAATTCAGAGTAACATGAATTTTGCCTAATTCCAATACCATATCATTGATTTTCTTGTACCTTGGTTTTAGGCTATGATTTGGAAGTCCATCATACTGAAGAACAACATCAAACTTCTAGCCGTCATGAAAGGTATTTTTTGGGGGGAGGGGGTTTCAAGACAGGGTTTCTCTGTGTAGCCCTGGCTGTCCTGGGACTCACTCTGTAGACCAGCTGGCCTCGAACTCAGAAATCTGCCTGCCTCTGCCTCCTAAGTGCTGGGATTAAAGGTGTGCACCACCACAGCCCGGCCATGAAAGGTAATTTTAATGTTTAAGCTGATACAAATATGCCTGTGAGGAAATTTTAATATGATCTGGATGCTCTAAAGGAAAGCAAGTGTGTAAAATATGAGTCATTTTATTGTAGCTATGATTATAATATTCTCTTAAAACTATGTACCTCCATGTCAGTTATCGGATTTGTTTTTGCAAGGCATTTCTATAAGCAAGAAGAGAAGGAAACAATGCCTTAAGAGAATCCTTTAATTGATTTGTATCTCCATTAGAGCTATGTTGTGGAACTACCAATTTGTATAGTCTCATAATATTTAGATGTTGCACATTGAATAGTGATAAACATGTATCCATAACCTTCTAATAATCAAATAGTCCATGATAAAGTTGGTGACACTCGTATTCTTATAGTGAAATTTTTAAGTTTATTGTTTTGTCAGTTTATGAAAATCGAGAATATTGTTTTGGAGAAACATTAATTATGTCTACAATGAACAAAAAGTCAGTGCATTAGAATTCAATGTGGAAACATTTCATTTGTTCTGCTTTTTTAATGGCGGTATCAATTGTCAGAATGGATGAAACCATGTGAGCATAGGGATACTAAAAAAAACAACCTCTGTCTATATCACAACAATGAGAAGATATGTAGTATTCTGCCTTTGGTGGACCTTCTGAATATGATAGGTGTTTACAATTAATTGGTTTTCTGACTTTACCCAAATTCACACTGCAGAACATCTTTATGGGTACTAGAAGTTTGCAGTTCTTCTGTTCATCCTGTTTCACAGTGCTGTTGTGGTGTGATGCATACTACAGGGAAAACTAAGAATGCAATCAGAGTTTTAATGCTCTTAGTTGTTCCATTTTATTCTGACCTATGAATGCATCATGTAGAAATCTCATATAGAAAAAGGATGTTATAAATGTGAGCCATGTAGCAAATACTCTTACCATCACAGGTATTTTCAAGTACAACCGTGAACATCAAAGTGATAAAAGCATAAGATTTGAGTGTTCTTTATTATAAGACCAACTGTAAAATTGATTCATAATGATAAAATGATTGATCAGGCTAATAAATGTGGTAAAGCTTTCACATGTGCCCATTACTGTTGCAGGCATGAAACAAGTCATACTGAAGAGAAACCTTATGAATGTAACCAATGTGGTAAAGCCTTTTCATATCACAGTAGTCTCCAAAGACATAAAAGAACACATACTGGAGAGAAACCTTATGAATGTAATCAATGTGGTAAAGCCTTTTCATGTCACAGTGGTCTCCAAAGACATAAAACAACACATACTGGAGAGAAACCTTATGAATGTGATCAATGTGGTAAAGCCTTTTCATGTCACAGTAGTCTCCAAAGACATAAAAGAACACATACTGGAGAGAAACCTTATGAATGTAATCAGTGTGGTAAAGCCTTTTCACAACACAGTAGTCTCCAATATCATAAAAGAACACATACTGGAGAGAAACCTTATGAATGTAATCAATGTGGTAAAGCCTTTTCACAACACAGTCATCTTCAAAGTCATAAAAGTACACATCTTGGAGAGAAGACTCATGAATGTAATCAATGTGGTAAAGCCTTTTCACATCACAGTAGTCTCCAATATCATAAAAGAACACATACTGGAGAGAAACCTTATGATTGTAATCAATGTGGTAAAGCCTTTTCATATCACCATCATCTCCAATATCATAAAAGAACACATACTGGAGAGAAACCTTATGAATGTAATCAATGTGGTAAAGCCTTTTCACAACACAGTAGTCTCCAATATCATAAAAGAACACATACTGGAGAGAAACCTTATGATTGTAATCAATGTGGTAAAGCCTTTTCACGTCACAGTAATCTCCGAAGTCATAAAAGAACACATACTGGAGAGAAGCCTCATGAATGTAATCAATGTGGTAAAGCCTTTTCACGTCACAGTAGTCTCCAATATCATAAAAGAACACATACTGGAGAGAGACCTTATGAATGTAATCAATGTGGTAAAGCCTTTTCACAACACAGTCATCTCCAAATACATAAAAGAACACATACTGGATAGAAACCTTATGAATGTAATCAATGTGGCAAAGCCTTTACAAGTTCCAGTTATCTCCCATATAATAGAAAACCCATACTAGAGAGAAACATTATAAATGTAATCAGTATGATAAAGGCTTTACACAACTGGGTCATCTGCAATATCATAAAAAAAAAAAATACCAGAGAGAATTCTTAGATATGTAATCAATGTGCAAAAAATCATTTATAATTGAAAATTCTCCAAAGACATAAATGTTCACATACTGGAGAGAAACTGTGTGAATGTAATTAATATGGTAAAAGCCTTTTCAGAAAATTTTTGTCTCCAAAACCATAAAACAACCCATATTGGAAAGAAACCTATGAATGTAATCATTGTGGTGAAAGTGTTAAAAATTTTCAAAAACTTCTAGCATGCTGAGAGGAACCAAGAGTACAGGTCAGCTCATTCGTGAACTCTGTGTTTCAGAAATTTGGCTGACCACAAGATGGTTGAGTATGAATAGGCTGTTGAGAATAGCCTATACAGAATATTCTCCCTGACTGTTACTTAGACCCTGTCACAAACTGAATAATGTGCTGGGACTTTCCAATAACCACCCTTGACTCCCCCTGGATTATGGTTTTTTCCTTGTGGTTTTGCCTTTAAATTCCCTCTGCCTCCAAAGCTCAGGGTCAAACCCCACAGACCCTGCATGGGTTCTGGGTCTTGGCCTCAGCATGCTGGTCAAAATATACCTCTTGCTGATTACATCGACTTCTGTTTCTTGTGAGTTATTGGGTGACCATGACTTCCTGAGGCTTGGGTGGGGGGAGTTCTTCCCTTTTGTGAGGACTTTATAGTGGTGAAAGTCTTTCCATAAAGATTTTTTCCAAAACATAAAAGAACAGGTATTGGACAGAACTATGAATGTAATCTTTGAGCTAAAGCCTTTGCATGTCCCACTAATCTCAAAAACATAAAAGATCCCACATTGGAAGAAACCTCATGAATGTGATCAACATGGTAAAGACTTTTCAGAACTTTAGCATCTCCATTACTATAAAAGAACAGGTACAGGAGAGAAACCTCATGAATGTAATCAGTGTTGTAAAGCATTTGCAAGTCACAGTCATCTGCAGTGACAGGAGAGATCACGTACCAGAGAGAAACCTGCTTGAATATTAGCAATGTGGTAAAGCCTTTGCATGTCAGAGTTCTTTACACACACACAAAGAAATCACATTGGAGAGAAGCCTCATTAATGTAATCACTGTGGAAAAACTGACAATTCACTTTTATCTGCAACTACATAAGTATGTGGATAGATCTCTCACAATGGTCAAAGGATGTAAAGATACTTATGTCCCATGTAAATGTTGATCAAAAGGTAAGTTCAGCTGAGGATACATTCAGTAATCAAGTAGTTAGGGTGATCTATTCTGTGAGAAGTCAGCCATGTCCCCAGTCATATCTGTCATTTTCCAATGGTCGCATGAACATAGTAGACATGGTGGATGCCTGGGTACAACAGTAGAGTTGTCCTCTCACCAAGCAGGGCATGGCCACATCTGCTGCTGAGTGCCAGATCTACCAGCAGTAGAGACCAAGACTGAGCCCTAGATATGGAACTATATCCTGGGTTGCCCAGCCAGTGACTTGGTGGCAGGTTGACTACATCAGATCATTTCTCTTGGGCAAAGAACAAAGCTTTCTTCTTCCTAGAACAGAAACATACACTGCTTATGATTTCAACATTCATGCACATATTGTTTGTGCCAAATCCACAATCCATGCACATACTTAGGGTCTCATTCACCACAATGGCATTCCACACAGAATTGCTTCTGACCAAGGAACTCATTTCACAGCAGAGAAGTGAGACAGTGGGACAATGATCATGGATTCTAACGGCATTAATTACTATTAATACCATAGTCCTTGTTACCCTGAAGTTGCTGAACTGATAGTAAAATACAATGACCTTTAGACGGTCCCTTTACACAGTCAATTATGGGACAGCCACCTGAAGAGCTGGGCAGGGTCCTAGGCTGTATGTGTTTTGAATCAATTTCCAGTATTTGGTACAGTTTCACTCATAGCCAAGATCGATGGTTTAAAAAATCAAGGTTGTTGGAAACGTGTGAAGGTCACAGTCCCCCAAATCTGAGTGGAACTCAGCTCAACGTGGAGGACTCCCTTTATTAGAAGGGCTTCAATTTTCTGCCTCAATTTTTCTAGACAGTGTCCCCGAATATAGGTGGCAGTCTTTGTAGGAGGAGCTAAGTTGATTGAAGAGGTAGAGAAAGAGGGAGAGGAAAGGAAGAAGAGGAAAAGAAAGAGGAGGAGCTATGGAGGGTGGAGATGTAGGAACCATGGAGAGCCATGAGGGTATGGAGAGCAGTCGTGGGTAACAAATTTTACTTAGGTTAGCTAATTGGGAAACAACTCTCTTTGGGCAAATTGTTATTGAGAATTACTAAAGCCTTTGATTAATCTTTAAGCATTAGAGTCTCATTTTCTTACCAGGCCTGCATGGATGGTGGGATGGTCTGGGCACTGCCCAGTCTTGCAAAGACAGCATGGAAGATTGGCAGAGACTTCTCTCACACTCGCGTCTCATGGGTGGTATGGCTGGTGTCTCTGGCTGGTCATTTCTATCTGCAGTGTGCATGTGGCCTCTGGCCATGGAACAGGGTGGCTGAGCTAGGTAGAGCCGCTACAGCCTAGACAGTTGGCCTGACCAGTGGCCACTTTTTAAATATTCACTTCAACAGACCTTATCAAAAGAATGTCCCTGTGTGGAGCTACTTAAACTCAGCACACAAGTTCCATTCTGGCTTCCCAGCCCACACAATACTTAATCAATTGCTTAGACCAATTAATCCTTTCCACCTGTACCTGTTAAAGCCCTCATATACGTTATTTCTGGAACAATAAAGTAGAATTGACTCACTGTGCTGGTCTCCGGAGTTAATTTTATAATACTCACAGCCATCTCGAGCCAGATTACCATGGCTGCTCCCTTTGTCCTCACCATTTGTTGGCTAACAACCACCCAAGAATAAAGAAGCCCCACACCAAAGCTACCACCCTTAGTGGCCCAGTACGAAAAAATTGCTTCCTATTCCTCTAATCTTAAGTTCTGTTGGCCTGCAAGTATTAGTTATAGAGAGGTGAGCTCTCCTTCCAGGAATTACAGGAAACCTTCAGTCTCCCCAATGGTCAATTTAGGCATCTGAGGCCCTTAACACAACAAAATAAGAAAGCAATAACAGTGTTAGAAAGTCTGATTAATCGCCATGGGGAAGTTAAATTGTTTCTTCAAATGGAGTTACAAAGGCGAAACCTTCAGTCTTCCCAATGGTCAATTTAGGCATCTGAGGCCCTTAACACAACAAGATAAGAAAGCAATAACAGTGTTAGAAAGTCTGATTAATCGCCATGGGGAAGTTAAATTGCTTCTTCAAATGGAGTTACAAAGGCTTATGTCTAGACTGCAGAATCTCTTGCGGTGGTTCTAAACATTCCTAATGCTGGGACCCTTGAATACAGTTCCTCATATGATGGAGACACCCAAAGCATAAAACGAATTATATTGATGCTTCCTAATTGTAATATTGCAACTGTGATGAGCTGTAATATGAATATTTGATTTGCAGTTGGTCACAGGCAACACTTGAGAAAAGGTTCTTAGATTCCCACAGGGGGTGTGACCCACAGGTTGAGAACTAGTGTTTTATGGTATCTATTGTTGATTAAAAGCAATTAAACATCTTGTAATTTAAATCAATGGAAGCCTACAACAGCCTTCTCCAGACAGGGTTACAAAGGGCACAGACCCATCAGAAATGAAGGTATGAATCACTCCTCCAGGAAAAGTTCCAGATCTGCTGAGGTTATTACCAAGTTTGGGGAAAATACAGCATGGGTAGTAGGGGAATGTCATTATAAATATAAACAGAGGCCACATGACTAATTGCTGAAATGAGGATAAGTGATGTATTCTTGTCATATTTTGTTAATGTTGTATTTCTACAGACAGTTGTGTTTTCTTTCCTCAATTTCAGAAAATTAATAAAGAAAATATCAATGGTTATCACACTTGAAGTTGCTACACTGAAAAATGTTCCTACAATGCATTATAACATTTTTATGTGTCTGTGCTTGTACAAAAGGTAGTTCAATCATTTTAGGCATAATTGTAACCTGGTGCAATACATAATGCTGAAATTGTATTCCTTTTTGCTCAAATTGTAACATTTAGGCATTATTATGACATTTTTTTTTCAATTTAGAAATTAACCATGACATAAGAAGATATGATTGTTTGTGAAGTTGACATGGGGTAGAATTGACATTGCTGTCTTGATTGTTAACTCTATTACATCTGGAATTAACTAAATCCCCCAAAGTGACTTTAATCTGAGTCTTGATAGTGGAAGACGCAGCTTTAATCCAGATGTTTGAGCTGCAAATCCCCAGCTCTAATCTGATCCATGACTTGTACTGCAAGCCTATATAATGACATGGAAGGAGAAGGCTGTGGGAGTAGCTAAGGTGGGAGGAGTAAAGGAGAGGAGGAGGAGAAGAAAGAGGAGGAGCTAAGGGTGAGACAGAGAATGAGAGAGGGGGACATGGAGGCTGATGTTCCCTTGTCTGTAGCACTCAAAGGTAGTTGGAATATCTAGGTTTCGTATTGGGTTACACCTTTGATTGTAAGGGCATCTTGTTATTGATAATTACCAAATATATAAGCATTTGGATAATCTAAGCATTAGAGTCTCATCTGTACCAAGCCTGTTTGGTTGGTGGGATGGTCCAGGCAATGCCCAGCCTTGCATAGACAGCCTGGAAGAATGCAGAACCATCTCCCACACTGGTGTCTCATGGGTGACAGGGCTGGTGTTTTTGCCTGGCGGTGTCTAGCTGCCTATGAAACATGCCTGCTGAGCTAGACAGAGATGCCACAGCTTAAACAGTTGGTTTAAACAGTGGCTGCTTTTTTAAAATAATTACTACAACAAAAGGTGTTCACTCTTTAGCTGCTTGCTCTCACCTTGATAGCAAGTCCATTCCTTCACTGACATTAGGGCCACCTTGTTTGGAATTCCAGCTTATTCTAAACTTCTAAGCTGAGACAACAAGCCTTGTGGACTGAGCAAATACTGGATCCTTGCACTTTGCCTTTATAGCCAATTATTGTTGAATTAGCCAGACCATCACAGCCCTAAGTCATTCTAAACAATACCCTTTAATAAAGAGAAATTTATTCTATTAGTTTGGTAGTGTATAGAACTCTGACTAATATACTAGACAAGCACTGAATACTTTTAGAGCAGTTTGGGCCTCACAATCATCTCAGTTCAGATACGAATTCAAAATGGTCACCTTCCCTTAACCTTTTGTTCAGGTGATGCTTTGATGCTGGGCTGTTACAGCTATTGGAAAGAAAGTCTTTTCAAGTATAAAGTATCACAATTGTAACACAAATAATACAATTATATGAGGACCTCAGATAGAGAGATTCAAGATTCTGTGAGGAATGGGAAACCAGATGTCTTAGCTTCTGTAGGCCAAGACCTGGCACCCCTACTCACATGAAGATCAGGTGACAGGAGATTCTTTGAATCCTTGATTTTACAGCACCAGTCTGGAGACCCATACAGTTTCTTGTTGCACACACTGACTTCTTTCTAGAGATGTTCACAAGAATAAAGCACTGGAAGAAACAATCAGTCACATCAAAAATATTTTACTTAGTATATTAGGAGACAAATTCACATTACCTAAATAGTTATTCCACTTCCATATTGTACAAATACTGGCCAACCATCTCTCTCTCTCTCTCTCTCTCTCTCTCTCTCTCTCTCTCTCTCTCTCTCTCTCTGTCTCTCTCTGTCTCTCTCTCTCTCTCTCTCTCTCTCTCTCTCTCTCTCTCTCTCTCTCTCTCTCTCTCTCTCTCTCTCTCTCTGAGGTTTAGCAATATTTAAAAAGCCCTGCTGTGATTATTTTAATTCAAGAGAGCCGAAGATATGAAAACGGTTGTGGTTTAATTTAGAAGATGAGCCCTGTGCTGGATCTTCCTATCTTTGTATATTTATCTGTTTTTAAAGAGGTTTTGTTAAATATAAATATCTTTTTAAATTATTAACATGTTTATGCCTCCATAAAATTTAAAATATGTATATATCATAATTAAAAGCATAGATATGTTATTCTTATATGAGTTAGAACAATGTCCAGTATTAATAACGTCTTCTGGTCTAGGAGTAGTAAACTCTTTAAAAGTTACTTAGAATCTTAAGGAATAGAGACCAGGTTGTGTACTAGAAATAGGATAGGGTTCAAAGAGATATCACTGTACCCAGAACTGTGTGTTTACATGTATCATATTTTTAAAAGTAGATGTTAAAATTTAATTATACATACTCATGTTACCTATTCCAAGGAAAGATTCAGACCCATATTATCATTATATATTTATTGTACCTGTGTGGATATATTGGTTAAAAATAATTTTGTCTTTTTCATATCAATTTTTAAGTTTATTTTCATTGGGAACAAAATGAACTAGGGTCAACTTAACAAGTTTAATTTACTTGTAATTCATTTGCTATTAAGTACATGATGTGAATAACAAACTATGTCTCATGAGTATATTCTACACATAATTAATAAATAATCAATTTTTAATAAGCCATGAATTTGTGTCTATTGCTTGTCTGGGATTCCTGTTTCAGAATTTTCATTGTCAAGTGAAAACTTCGCATAGAAACTTTTAGTAAGCCTGGCAGTGGTGACTCATGACTTTAATCCCAGCACTTGGGAGGCAGAGGCAGGTGGATTTCTGAGTTCCAGGACAGCCTGGTCTACAGAGTGAGTTCCAGGGCAGCCAGGACCACACAGAGAAACCCTGCCTCGAAAAACTAAAAAAAAAAAAAAAAATCTTTACTAAGCATATTTTTAGGTTGGGCAGAAAGTAAACCAGACATGTCTAGAGCAGAAGAGTACTGAAGGGCATTTTATCTCAGAGGAAAATTAACTGCAGCAATAGCTGACAGTGAGACCCAGCATAGGGTAGCATAAATGTTCTTTGCTGGCAACAGGCTGTGTGGCTCTTGTAAACTTATCCTTTGATTATCTGTGTGGTTCTGTGAATATCAAAGTCTTTGCTTCCTTTGTTAATATGCTAGTTTTGGAGGCAAATGGCTGGAAAAACTTTTAGGTTCTTTCGAGAAGCCTTTCTCTAAGTAAGAGAGAAGCTATCAAAATAAGAATAAAACAAATCATTAAGATACAAAATGAATACCTTGTAGGCCTGATATTTCTTCTTTGTGTAATAGGGATAATATTGACACAGTGGGTGCATCAAGAATAATGGTGGTCACCTTAACCTTAACCCTGAGCCTAACCCTATCCTAACCCTCACCTTTGAATTTCCTAACCTCCTAAACCTAATTCTAAAAACCCTTATCCTAACCCTAACCATGACTGTCTAATCCCCTAATCCTAAATCAAATCCTGCTTGCTATGGGGCATATTTCTTAATTACAACTTTTGAAGTGAGAAACCCTTTATTAATCTTGCTCTTTTGAAATGTTCAGATCCACCTTTAATCTGGGCAACAGATTCTTTTGACAACCTACACATATAAAAGACATTGAACAGGGTGGTGTTTTGTTTTTTGTACTTGCTCTATTTTTGACAAAACAAAGGTGTTTTGTTTGTTTATTTGCTTTTTAAAACTGGTATTAGTAAGTACTTAATTCTTCAGAATTGTGGTATACACTGAAGGTCAGGTGTAATATCCTGCTGCATGAAATCAACCATCCCTTGATTTTTCTAATTTACTTTGTCTAAAAGCCTTTATTGGGATATTCTATTAAATAACATTTTTGTATACAAAGATTCATTCTCTCTGTGATTTGAGCTTTGTTTTTCTAGAGACCATGTACTAATCCAACTGTTGTTTTTCTTCACTTTGCCACTGATGAAGATGTGCTGGCTACCAATAGTGCTCAACTGTGTTTCCCTTAGGATTCTGGATTTTCTCTAGGGTTGATTGATAACCTGTCATCTGGTGAAAGGAAGCTGCAGTTTCCCCGAGCCCAGCATGAAGCCACAGAACTAGACTCTTGTTTACTAAAATTACTCTTTAATGTTAATGGTGTTAGCATTCTGTCTAAAACTCCACCTCTCAGTTATCTGGTGACAGCCAGGTATGCTCCTCCCCATAGTTACCTCTCTTTAAAGACAGATGGAATACATTCTACTGCTGTGTGGGAAGCTGTGGGGGAAGGGGATGACTCAGCAGGCTCTTGCCTCCTGCTGAGATATTTTTCCCCTGGAAGGACCATGCCTCATGCTGAGACAGCTCTTCCCCAGTAGCAACCAGCCACAAGACGTTATAGTGTTATAGTAGCTGGGCGGTGGTGGCACACACCTTTAATCCCAGCACTTGGGAGGCAGAGGCAGGTGGATTTCTGAGTTTGAGGCCAGCCTGGTCTACAAAGTGAGTTCCAGGACAGCCAGGACTACACAGAGAAACCCTGTCTTGAAAAACCAAAAAAAAAAAGACATTATAGTATAGAATATAGTTTATTCAGGACATGGAGAGGGGAGTTAAGAGGGTAGTAGAGGCAGGGAAAAGCAGAGAGGGGAAGAGAGTAGAGAAGTAGAGGCCAGGCATGAGCATGTGGAGAGAGAGGGGGGAGGGAAGGGAAGAGCCTAAGAGGGCCAGAGTAAGAGAGAGCAAGAGATCAAGAGATCAAAAGAGAGGAAGTAGCAAGCAGCCACTTTTACAGGCAGTCAGTCCTACCCAGCTGATGCCAGGTAACTGTGGGGAGGAGCATACCTGGCAGTTGCCATGTAACTGGTGTGGAGTTTAGACAGAATGCTAAGAAATAACCAGGGCATCCTTCCACTTGTGGGTCAGAATGATACCTCCACTGCACCTTGAGTAATGGGCTATGGAATCTATTTACCTGGATTACAGGAAGAAGAAGGCAAGTGCTGTAAGGAAAGCTCAGGTAAGGTCTGGAGTCAGGTCCTGGTAACTGCAGGATCATTGCTCTCAGAGGGGAGGAGCAGGCAGCTGAACAGCCAGAGCTGGAATGCTGGGTTCTCCCCCAGGGCTGGGTGGGGTGAGATGCCTCTTTGAAGACAGAAACAAATGCTAATGGAGTACAAACGCCTCCTGAGCTCTGGAAAAGGTCTGACCCTGGTCTGGAAGCACACTTTAACCTTGAGGAGTAGTAAGACTCACTGGCCAATCAAGGCTCCCAGGCAGATCTGCCAATCAGAGAAGGGGGGGGGGGGTTCTTCTGGGTGCCATTCTGCAAGTTTGCTCTTCCTGTGCAGGCTTGAATGGTCATCTGTGCCCTGATCTGAGCTCTGCTGTGGTTGCTGTGTGGAGACCTCAGGGAAACTCTGAAATCAAGTCATGGTGAGCACAGGATCACTGCCCACAATGGGTAGGGGCAGGCAGCTGAGCAGTGGGAGCTGGGGTGCTGGGTCCTCTCTGGGGCTGCATGGGAAGCATCAGCCAGATGTGACCACCTGTGAGGTCCCTGGTGATGCCCCTCACGTGTTAGATCAGGAGGTGACCTCTGAGTAATGTCACTATCATGGCTGATTCTGAATCTGCATAAAACATTTGGACCAGTTGCTTTCTTTCTTTCTTTCTTTTTTTTTTTTTTTTTTTTTTTTTTTTTTGATTTTTGGAGACTGTTTCTCTGTGTAGTCCTGGCGGTCCTGGAACTCACTCTATAGACCAGGCTGGCCTCGAACTCAGAAATCTGCCTGTCTCTCTGTCTAAAGTGCTGGGATTAAAGGCATGTGCCACCATCACCCAGCTGGACCAGTTGCTTTCTTTTAGAAACAAGGGTGGTTTATCTGACTCTGCAGCACATGTGTCCAAACCCTTTTGTCTTTTATACATTAAGAAGACAGGCATAGCTGGGAAGTGGTGGCTCATGCCTTTAATCCCAGCACTTGGGAGTCAGAGACAGGCAGATTTTTGAGTTTGAGGCCCGCCTGGTCTACAGAGTGAGTTCCAGGACAGCCAGGGCTACACAGAGAAACCCTGTCTCAAAAAAACAAAACAAAAAAACCTGTTTTTAATGATGACAGGCATAAATCTAACAGATCTGCTTTCATACATTACTTGTTTTTGTTTTGTTTAGTTTTTGTTAATCTTTTTCTGTTACAGTTTTTTATATTGCTTTATTTTTTACGTTTAGTGTTTGATTATTATGTGGTAAAGGGACTTTTTTTTCTCCAATCTGTTGGGTGTTTAGCATGCTTCTTGTACATTAACAGGCATCTTCTTTGGTTTAAGAAAAGTTTCCTTTATGATTTCATTGAAAATATTTTCTAGATCTTTGGGCTGATATTCTTCTTCCTCTATTCCAGTCATCTGTAGTTTTCCCTTCTTATATGTTGCAGAATTCCTGGTTGTTTACTGACAGAAAACTTTTAGTATCCACATTTTTTGACCAATGTATCTGTTTTGTTTTATTCATCTTTAATGTTTGAGACTCCCTCTTCCTTTCCTGTTCCCTGGGTGAACCTTGCCTCTGCAGTTGTCAGTGCACAGATAATTTCAATGCTCTGCTCTCAGGGACTTAGCAACTGCTTAAGTCATTCCCTGCCTCCATCACCTGCTGCTGTTGTCAGGTGTGCTTTATATACATGGACCACCAGCTACACAGCTCTCTCTGTCTGTTTCCTGTCTCTGTTCTCTGCACATGCCCTTCTCTATTCTCTTTCTCTATTCTCAGGTCTCTCTCTCTGCTCCCTGTCTGTCTGCCTGTCTGCAGGTCCTCTTGTGCATCTCTATCCCTTCCCCTAAACAACCTCTTTTGTACCATATCTGTTGCATTTTTTAATTTCTCAGGACCTGCTGTCATAGGATAGCTTAGATTTCTTGGTGACAAATGTTCCTGATTGTTATTTATTATATTCCAATGGTGGTGTCTAGGCCTCTGGGTCTGAAGTGATTATTGATTTAGGTAATTATTTTTGGATTTGTCTTGTTTTGGTGGGAGTTTGGCTCCTTGGTTACTGTTTAATGTATGGATTTGCAGAGAGCATTGGCTGAGTCTGGCCTCTTTTACTGACCTGTTTGTTATGTTCAAGAGGGTACATTGCTTGCTAATGTTGAAAGCTGGGAGAAGAGGTTTGCAGGAAGAGATGATCTTAGTAATCTACAAGGAGACTTTGTCATTAGCAAGGTTAGCCTGCTTCTGTTGTTTAGTACAGTAAAACTGTGAAAATTGCACTC
This sequence comes from Arvicanthis niloticus, assembly GCF_011762505.2. Taxonomy (NCBI): domain Eukaryota; kingdom Metazoa; phylum Chordata; class Mammalia; order Rodentia; family Muridae; genus Arvicanthis; species Arvicanthis niloticus. The sequence goes on along the minus strand of NW_023044979.1, from coordinate 1,377,366 downwards.
AGGATAACCAATATTGTGGTAGGTATATAGAAAGTTTACCTTGTGTCTTTTCAGACATGGCATGTAGGTGAACAGGAACTGTCTGTGCAAGTGGGGACTATGATACAGGGGTGAGGCAGGAAAGGAAAGGCAAGTGGGGATGGTCTGCAGTATCTTTAGGAGGCATGCACATTTTTTGAGATTGCACAAAGTCCACTTGAGCAGACATCCTATGACAAGACCCACTTATCAACAGCAAGTAAAGGTACAACAGCAGGGTTTCAGTACATATAGATAACAAATAAACCTTAAAGAGAAAAAAAACTTAGCCTACCCATGATAGTTGTCAGATGGTTTTGACCCTTTGTTTGATTCCTGCAAATTTTGCCAGACATGCTGTTTCTAAAAAATTGCTGACCTGTATGTTAATGCCCCAAGCTTCCTGTAACTACAATTCATATCCAGCAACCCTAGACTCAGTCTCTCAGTTTGGACCTGATGTGAGATTGACTGTGGAGAATCCTTGTTACTGAGCTCATAGTACAGACCTTTGTGTATTTGCATTGCAATAGGTTCTTGGTGGTCTTTGGGGTGCCAATGACTTGGGAACAACATCTTGGTGCATAGACTGGAATCCTGAAACCTGTTGCAGTAAATCTCTCGCCCATTGGTAGTCCATAGAAGAAAAGACACAAGTCAATAAGTATCAAATGAATGCTGCATACCTAGATTGGGCAGATTTACCATTAAACTACACTATTCCCCAGCTATGAGAGCTCTTAACAACTTGCGGTTTCCTAGGTCTTCTTTGTCTTCTCTCTCTCCACCAACTGTCCTCTGCTTTGACCAACTCCCAACTCCCTCGCTTCTCCTCCAACAGCCCCTGGTCTCTTCTTTTCCTCCTCTGGCTCCTCCCACTCCTCTTCTACTGCCCAATCACTGGCTGTAGCCTTTATTTAACAAATTTGATTGGACAGAAGGTTTACAAGATTCACTCCTCCTTCACAGCCCCTCCCAGGAGTGGAGTTACCATGACAACAAGAGGCTAGGGCTGTCTACCTCATTTCCCCCTTTTTGTCCAATAATAAATTTTTTTTTCTTTTCACATATTAATTGAACACTAACTATATTACCATGTTGTGATTGTTAAAGTACAAGATAAAGCTAACACCCAGTCCATCATTTTTGTTAACTAAATAGAACCTTTGCCATCTCTCTCAATTAAAAAACTTAGTTCTGAACCTGGCTTATGTCCTGTCTTCAAAATGAATAGCATCTGAAAATCATCTTCTCAAAGTAAATAGCCTGGGGTGGCTGTGAGATTATAAATCTTCAACGCCCATCAGAAATCCAGGATGACTAGTTAATTAAAGATATGGGAAGCACAAAGTGTGGCTTCTAAAACTCAGCCAATTTAAATAGACCACTGAACATCTAGACAGTTCCTTATTTCAAAACGTTGGAGCATCTGGTCTTCAGCCTTCTGGCCCAGGAATCATCTGACAGACCTAGTAATGCAGAATTACTAAGGGCTGATTACTCTGTCTTAGCAGATATAATCAGTCGACTATTCTGCAAGTGTTTCTTTTTTGCACACTATTTCGTCTGTAGATTAAAAGATGCAATTCTTGCCTAGTGGCTGTCACACCACAACTGGTGTAACTCCAAAGATGCTCAGTTTCTTCTTAGAATCCAAGACTGGGAAGCTGTCAGGATAAGATAGGTCTCCAATAAAATAAATGTTTATATCTGAATGTTTATAATGTCAATTCTATGGATTTCTGACGTTTTTGAAAATCAATTATGTAAGGCAATCTGAACAGTTGTCTGTTAATTCCTTTCCAGTAATTTTTTTTTTTTTTGATTAAAAAGGACTGGGTCTAAGCCTTGTATTTCTAAATAAGATATATAGCTACAATGCCTACATGAGAGTAATTTATTAATCCCACTTTTGTATTAATAAGAAACTTATGCCAGTGAAAACCCTAAAATTGTATAAAATAAATTCCATATCAATGTAAGAGATTATAATTTCAACCTTGTAACTATAATAAAGATTTCTTACCAATGTAAGTTATACCTATTTTTTTAAAACTGTGTCTAAGCTTTGTATTTCTAAATGAGTTATACAGGCACAATGCCTATATAAGAGTAAAATATTAATCCCACTTAATTCCTGAGATTTAGCTCTCTAATTCCCTTCCTGTCTGAAGCTACATTTGTAAAGTATTTCTTAAATTACAACACATGTATAATTTACAAAGTAACCAGAACCATCTACCCCAACATAAGGAACTGGGGCGATGATCTTCTTTTGTCTGTTTCCAGATGACTTGGGGCAAAGAATTCCCATCTTGGGGCCCAAAGGGAAACAGGAAAATTGGCTTAGTCAAAGGAGAGCTACCTGTCATCATTTGCCTTGAAGTCACTGTGTACTGAGAAAGTTCATAGCAAAGCTGACACCATAACTGTTACAGTCAGAAAGGCTGGACAGGCAAGCTAACTGTTCTGGAAAAGTTCTGGAAGCAAGTCCTTAAAAGAAGCGGCTTCGATGCAGTTGCAGTAGAATCAAGCAGGAAGCTGGAATAGGAGATCCTAGAGACTCAGAATCCCCGAAAATAAATCATGCTAGGGCTGAGTTTCTCTTCTTTCATCCTGTAACATATAAAACTTAAAAGCAACAGGTAGTTTTATAAAAACATTCACGTGGAACATGTAGGGCACACAGCTTTGTCAATGAAGATCAATAAAGAAAGGCCACTGCCCTCTTCAGGTTAGTTTGATTACTTAATCAAACTATATATAACTTATATACATGCCCTCATAAAGGATGGCATGTATTAAGTCATGAGAAATTATTACCCAATTAAATGTTCTTGGCTTTGTATTGACATTTTAGTCCCAGCCAGTTAAGTCCATATAAGAGACATAACACCATATATACATCACCCATTTGGTTGGTTGAGTTAGTCTCCCTTTTCTTCTGTGTCGACTAGTGCTTCAGGGGGTCTCCCTCTGTCATTTCTGATCTTTATCATTTTGGAAGGAAGAAAATGATCTTTATCATTTTCTTTTCCTGTGGAAACATAAACATAACCTCTTCCCCAGCATAATACATTTCCCACTTTCCATTCTGACGTCATAATATCCTTAATATAAACAGGTTGATGTAGTTCAGAAGTTTTTTCCACAATCCAATGTCTCTCAGCAGCTGTGGAGTTTTGTTCATTAGCATTTTAAAAATTTAGAGATAATAAAGTACTATGTAATCTATCTTTGGGGGTTCTTATTGATCCCTTTTGCCTACTAAGCATCTCCTTTAGAGTTCGATTGGATCTCTCCACAACTGCTGGTCCCGTAGGATTATGTGATATGCCTGTAACATGTTTTATATTATAATATGTAAAAAACTTCTCCATCTTATTAGAGGTATATGCTGGACCATTGTCTGTTTTAATTTGTATGGGTATTCCCATAATGGCCATGACTTCTAACAAATGTGTAATTACAGAATCAGTCTTTTCTGATGCTAATGCAGTTGCCCATTGAAATCCTGAATATGTGTCTATAGTATGGTGCACATATTTCAGTTTACCAAACTCTGTAAAATGAAAGACATCCATTTGCCAAATGTCATTTCTTTGAGTATGCTTAGGGTTAGTTCCTGTAGGCAATGGAGTTTGGTTATATAATGAGCAAGTAGGGCATTGCCTCACAATTTCCTTGGCTTGTTGCCAAGTAATAGAGAACCCTTTCTTTAAACCTTTGCTATTAACATGATGTTTTTTATGAAATTCTGAAGCCTCTAGCACGCTTCCTATCAATAGCTGGTCGATATCATTATTACCTTGTGCTAGAGGGCCTGGCAGACCTGTATGGGATCTTATGTGTGTTATATATATGGGGTTACTTCTATTTCTAATAATTTGTTGTAGTTGAAAAAATAATGAGGTCAATTCAGAATTATCTTGAATAAGTTCAGCAGTCTCTATGTGTAAAACAACCCTTTTGGCATATTGAGAGTCAGTTACTATATTAAGGGATTCTTAAAAATCTGACAATACCATGATTATTGCGTATAATTCAGATTTTTGAACTGACTTATAGGGACTCTCAGCCACCTTACTTATGTCTTCTGATTTATATCCTGCCTTTCTTGATTTACTAGCATCAGTGTAAAATGTAGGGGCTCCAGATATCAGAGTTCCTTTTAAAATACGACGGATAATCCAATTAGTTCTTTTTATGAACTGAAGCCGCTTGCTTTTAGGATATTTGTTGGTAATCTCTCCCAAAAAGTTACTACATGCTCTTTGCCAATGTTCATCTTGTGCCCATAACGAGGTAATTTCTGCATTAGTAAAAGGTACAACAATTTCAGCCAGGTCCATTCCAACTAATTGTCTAAGTCTCATTTTTCCTTTCAGTATTAATTCAGAAACCTTCTCAACGTAGGTTTTTAACTTTTTACTCTGTTTATGAGCTAAAAGTATCCACTCTAGGATATAATTTTCTCTCTGCATAAGAATTCCAGTAGGAGAGTGAGTAGAAGGTAAAATAACTAAGATGCAGGCCATTTTTGGATCAATACGATCTAGATGTGTATCCTGCAGTTTTCTTTCTACCAAGGCTAACTCCTTCTCAACATCAGGAGTCAATTTCCTAGGACTATTTAAATCTTTATCACCTTGTAAGGTTTGAAATAAATTACTTAGTTCTTGAGTGGTCAAGCCAATTGCTGGTCGCAGCCAGTTTATATCTCCAAGTAGCTTCCGAAAATCATTTAGGGTTCTTAATTGGTTTCTTCTAATTTGTACCTTTTGTGGCTTAACCATTTGTAGACTTATCTTATACCCTAGATAATTAATAGAATCTCCTCTTTGTATTTTTAGGGGCTATTTGCAATCCCCAGCAAGGCAAAATTTTCTTTACTTCATCAAACATTTTTTCCAAGATATTAATATCTGAATCAGCCAACAAAATATCATACATATAATGATAAATAATTGATTTGGGAAACCTTTTGCGAATTATCTCCCATGGCTGTTGTACAAAGTATTGACACAAGGTAGGACTATTTACCATTCTTTGTGGTAAGACTTTCCAATGATATCTCTTTACTGGGCAACCTTTATTAAAGGTAGGTACTGAGAAAGCAAACCTTTCCCTATCACATTCATGTAGAGGAATTGTGAAGAAACAATCATTCAGATCAATCACTATAATGGGCCAATCCTTAGGCAACAAGGAAGGCAATGGGATACCAGGCTTCAAAGAACCCATAGGCTGAATAATCTTATTAATTGCTCTGAGATCTGTCAACATCCTCCATTTGCCAGATTTCTTTTTAATGACAAATACTGGAGAATTCCAAGGACTGATAGACTCTTCAATATGCTGAGCCTCCAGTTGTTCCTGGACCAGCTGTTCTAATACCTGTAATTTTTCTTTTGTCATAGACCACTGCTCAATCCAAATGGGTTGATTAGACAACAATTTAGTGATAATGTTGTAGGTGTCTTGGTAGCAATGGCTCTTTAGGGTAGAGCTAAATTGTTGGCCTCTACCATATGTTGTTTATGAACAGCTTGGACAGTGTGAGACTGCCTTAAATAACGTTTCTTAACAAATTTTAAATTTTTATTAGGAGCCTGATGAATTTCATGATTAAACATTGACACTGAGGGGATATTAATCTGGGTTTTCCACTGTTGTAATAGATCTCTTCCCCATAAGTAAATGGCTATATCAACCACGTATGGCCTCAATTTTCCTAGCTGACCTTCTGGTCCTATGCATTTAAGCCATCTGGTGCTTTGTTTTATTTTGCATAAAGTTCCAAGTCCTTGAAACTGGATGTCTACTTCATGAAGTGGAAAACTTTCAGGCCAAGAATTTGGAGAAATAACAGTGACATCTGCTGCAGTGTCAACCATCCCCTCAATCTCAATATTATTCACTAGTATTCTTAGTTTTGGTCTTTTATCTTCTATAGAAGTTTGCCAAAATATTTGCTTTTGACTCCCTGTGAGGCCTTCTGAATTGTCTATAAAACCTTCCTCAGCCTTATCTGGTCTTACAAAATTTGTTTTTGAAGCAGTGACATTTAATTTTCCTGGGAAAGAGAACTCTTTTTGTCTGGCACTGGGGCCTGCAAGAGCCCCCCCCTGGAAGTTTTTTGGCAGGGTATTGCCCCATTTGTCTGTTGTTGCTCTACATTCCCTGGTCAGATGTCGGCCTTTGCACATCTTTGACAAATTCCAGAAAGCTTAGGCCCCCATTTCGTATTATTTTGATTTGTCCTGTAGTCATTTCTGAGATGACCCCATTTACCACAATTAAAACATGTGAAATCTTGGGTCATCTCTAGGTTTCTAGTTGCAGTTTTTCCTATTACTGACATATCAGCTGAGTGAGATCCAGCATCAGCTGTGTATCTAATCCATTCATCTATTGATGCTGACCTTGCCCTCAGTGGTCTGATTACTTCCTTGCACTCAGCAGTTGCATTTTCAAAGGCTAAAGACTCAATTATTGCCTTTCTTGCTACTGAATCGGATATACTCCTTTCGACAGCTGAGGTTAGCCTTTGTAAAAAGTCAGGGAAGGTTTCTTTTGGCCCTTGTATGACTTGAGTAAATGGTTCAAGTCTCTTCCTGGATTCTGCAACTTTGTCCCAGGCATTTAAGGCTGACAATCTACACAATGCCAGAGTTTCTTCATCATGCTCTATTTTGTTGTGCTATCTCCCTCGCCTCATCTCTCCACCATGCAACCCATTGTAAATTTGAAGCAGGTTCTAACATAGCTCTTGCCATATCTTTCCAGTCTTGGGGGATTATTCTATTTTTAATAGCCCAAGAAGTCAGAATTTGTTTAACAAATGGTGAGTGCATACCAAAATTAGTGACACTCTCCTTAAATTTTCTCAGATCTAACACATCCACAGGTTGCCATTCAAATTCCTCATAACCCTGTGGGTAAACAATGTTTGGAGGTTTTTGTTGTACCGTAACCGGATAGACCAAGGTGTGTTTTCTAATAACTCTTGGCTGACTTTCTCTATTTACTTCTGTCTTAACCTCAGTATTTTTCTCAGCTGAAAATTTAAATTCCTCCCTTAAGGTTTGTATACATGCTTCATATGTTTTTTTATATTGTAATTGTTTCAATTCCTCATTATTTTCTATCTGTTTCTCCATCTGATCTGTGAGCTGTTGTATGCTCTCTGTTTGATCATCTTTTCTAGCTCCTGTCTCCCAGTTTCATTTTCATCTTTTTGTCTCTTATTCTGATCTATAATTTCTTGTGTCTTCAATTCATTATTTTCTATGTTTCTCCATCTGATCTATTAACTGCTCTATCTTCTGTTCAATTATCCCTTTAATCTCCTGTCTCCCACTTTTATTTTCATCTTTTCGTTCCTGTAACTTCTGTTCTAAGCCCTGCTTCCATTCCTCATTATTTTCTATCTGTTTACAAATTTCATCTCTATCCTGTACCAAAAGTTCTATTGTTTCTTGTAATCTCTTTTCCAAGGCAAAGAATTTTTTATCTAGAGCTTTGTCTTTTGAGAAGACATAGTATATCAAAAAAAATAAATATAGCAATACTGATAAATAATAAAGTGTTCCCTAAGTTGATTTCTGTCAAACCATTTGAAATATCATCATATAAAGCCCAAAAGATATCCATTGTTTTTGTCATCTTTAAGTATCAAAATATGGTTTTTTATATTAAAAAATTATCTGGTTTGGAGCCCTCAGTTCACTGTTTCTACCTGAAAACTACCTCGCAGGCAGTTGTGTTCTAGGATCACCAGTCCCTCCTTAAAATTTGTTACTATAACCTTTCTATTTATCTGTTTGGCTCTCTTGACTCAGAGCAGCCTGCAATTTACTCCTCGCAACCTTAAAACCTTTTACATCTATTTATCTGTGTCTATTCACCTTTTTTTAATTTAATTTAAATGGCCTACTGGTCTGGCTATAATAACTTTTGTTTTACTGTTGAATTTTCGGAATTCAAATTCTTTCAGTTTTCACAGGGCAGTGAGCAAGCCCAGCTGTAAGCTGAGTGCTGCTCCTGACCTTGGCCGTTGGGGAAGTTTTTGTACTTTGTAACCTTTCTTTTGTTCTTTCATCTCAAGTTAGTTGAGTTCTAAATAATACGTTGGGCGCCAATTTGTTGCGGTAAATCTCTCACCCATTGGTAGTCCATAGAAGAAAAAACACAAGTCAATAAGTATCAAATGAATGCTGCATGCCTAGATTTTTTTCCAAATGAATGCTGCATGCCTAGACTGGGCAGATTTACCATTAAGCTACACTATTCCCCGGCTATGAGAGCTCTTAACAACTTGCGGTTTCCTAGGTCTTCTTCGTCTTCTCTCTCTCCACCAACTGCACTCTGCTTCGGCCAACTCCCAACTCCCTCGCTTCTCCTCCAACAGCCCATGGTCTCTTCTTTTCCTCCTCTGGCTCCTCCCACTGATCTTATACTGTCCAATCACTGGCTGTAGCCTTTATTTAACAAATTTGATTGGACAGAAGGTTTACAAGATTCACTCCTTCGCAGCCCCTTCCAGGAGTGGAGTTACCATGACAACAAGAGGCTAGGGCTAGCCACCACAGAAACCCTCAGGAATCCCAACTGAAGGCTGATGTGTCATTGTTGTTCTTTGTGTCAGTGGATTATCTGTCAACTTTGTGTCTGTCTGCCTTGGTTTATGGATTTTTCTTGATTATTTGTAGAGAGAGATGACTAAAGTGAATGTGGAAGCACAGTGTAGTGGGTGCCCTGGAGAGTTGAAGCCACAAAGGGCTTGGAAGAAGTTTCAGAGCCTGGTGTAGGGGATGGTGTGCCTATGGTCTTAATTTCTGGGAAGGTTAGAGCAGACTTGGAACCCTGCTGCAGGGCTCACAGCTACCTTCCTATCTTCATTTTCTCCTCTCTACAAGTGAAGGAATCTGCTGGGTAGCCTTTACCACCCCATTGTGGCTATTTTGTGTGTGGCACTTTGATATTCTCTCACTGAGGAAATCAGACAGACTCCATCCTAATTGATTTAGTTACCCATCCCACACCTTGGGTTAAATCCTTCTTAACAACAGGACCTAGACCCATTGACTAGTCCATGACAGAGAGCTCTTCGAGACAGCATCCAGGGCAAAATCAGGCTCTGCCTACCTTGTTTTGCAGGATAGAAAGACCTCATTTCCCACCTCCTGAACTACTCTCTGACCAGTTCATATGTGACTCTGTAGTTTTGAACTTAGAGTTGTCATGAGATGGAAGGTCATTCTTCATCGATTCTAACAAATTTAGCAGATCTTCCTTGGGTCAGAGATCCTGTCCTTTGTGGTGATCATTTCTGGGTCTGTGAGACAATCTGCTTTTCTGTCCAGCTTCCAGCTGTTTTAGCCTCGTCTTTGGTAGCAATGGCCTGGAAACCCAGAGTTAAAGATGCCTCACTCCAGGTCAGCACATCCTCTGAGGTCCTCATTCCAGTGTATTCTTCCCTGCTCTGAGCCAGGTGCCCTCCCTATTTTGTCCTTGCTCAGCCAAAACTCCAGGTCCCTCGTGTGGTGGCAGGAGCTTTTGTATTGATATGGTTCGCTCATTGTTTTTGAATGTAACTTTCTCATTTATTATTGTATCTGTGTCATACTTGTTTACAGTTCTCAGCATTTCAGATCTACAGTCATCTGAAGGAACCTCAATTGAGGGCGAGTCCTCATCAGGATGGCTGGTTGCTATGTCTGTGAGAGATAGTGTTGATGATTGATTAGGAAGACTCTTCTATGCCAGGCAGTGATGGTGCACACCTTTAATCCCAGCACTTGGGAGGCAGAGGCAGGTGGATTTCTGAGTTTGTGGCCAGCCTGGTCTACAGAGTGAGTTCCAGGATAGCCAGGGCTACATAGAGAAACCCTGTCTCAAAAAAACAAAAAAAAAGGAAGACTCTTCCACTGAGGGTGGCAATATCCCTAAGCAAGTGGTCCTGGGCTGGATGAGAGAGTAGGCTGAGCTTGAGTCAGTGACCAAGCAAGAGAACAAGCCAGGAGACAGTGTTTGTCCATGCTTTTTGCCTTCAGTTTCTAATCTAAGCTTTCAAAATGATGTGCTGTGATCTGACAGAATCATGTACAACAACCACTTATTACCTGAGAGGCTTTTGCTTAGAGGATTTAATCACAGCAGCAGAGTAGCAAGTTAGAACAACAACATGGCATCAAAGGGTTATTTTGCTGCTGGACAGAATCTATGTTGTAGATTGTATTCTTGTGGAAAAAAACAAATTTTGGGTATAAAGGTTTTTGGATTGGTTGGTGTCTTTAACTCTCCACTGGGGGTCCTGCCTGACTGCAGATGTGGCCTCTTCAGCATCCATATCTTACTGCCATGCATCTCAGCTAAGGTCAACTCCATAGTCTCCTTGTCACCGTCCATTTCATGGTCTCTGGCACATCCTAAATATACCCCCTTCTCCCAGCCAGCTGCAGATTTTGATTCATTTTCTTCCTCTGGCCCTCTCTTGTCTCTCACCATACCTGTTGCTGGTTCTACCCAATTTCCCCTTCTTATTTGCTCTCCCATCCAGTTATCTCTCTTCCATCTGCCTCCTATGATGTTATACTCCCCCCTTCTGAGTGATATTCAACTGTGCTCATTTGGGCCTTCTTTCTTGTTTAGTTTCTTTGTGTCTATGGAGTGTAGTGTGGGTTTCCTATATTTTATGATTACTATTCACTTGTAAGTGAGTACATGCATGCATGTGCTTTTAGGTCTGGGTTACCCGAATCCAGATGGTAGTTTCTAGCTGTATCCATTTGCCTGAAAATTCATGATGTCCTTGTATTTTATAGCTGAATAATGTTTCATTTTGTAAGTGAACCACATTTTCTATATTCATATTTTAGTTAAGGGGCATCTGGATTCTTTTCAGTTTCAAGTTGTTATGATTAAAATGGCTATGAACTTAGTGGAGACCCTGCTCTAGGTCACCTGCCTCTACAGAATCCCTCCTGTATCTTCTGTTTGTCCTTTGAGAGGGTGTGGGCCCCTGGGTATCCATGATGGTGTATCAAGTCTCTATTGGGTTAGGTGGATTCTCTCCGCTGAGGCCAGATGTGGCAGCCAAGTTAGGGGAACAGATTACAATGATAGACAGCAGCTTTAGGGACAGCTCCTGCTACAGTTGTTGGAGGACCATCGTGAAGACTGAGCTGCACATTTGCTACTCATGGGCCATGGTCCTTTGTCCAGCCTGTGTGTGTTATTGTGTGTGGCTCAGTCTCTGAATGTCCCCAAGGATCAAGGTTAGTTGCGTCTGTTGTTCTTCCTGTGGAGTTCCTATCCTCTTCAGGACCCTCAATCCTTTCCCCAACTCTTCCATCAGAGTTACCAAGGTCTATGCAATGTTTAACTGTGGATTTCTGCTTCTGCTGCAGTCAGCTGCTGGGTGGAGCATCTCAATGGACAATTATGCAAGGCTCCTGTGTGGGAGCATCATAGAGTATCCTTAATAATGTCATGGATTCAAGCTTGTCCATGTTTGTCTCCAATTGAATGGGTTTTCATTGTGCACTCCTTCAGTCTCTGCTCCAGCATTTCTTTTAGACAGGATTAATTTTGTTCTGGGTGTCTCCAGTGTTGTGGTTGAATCTGATCTTTCAGCTTTCTTCTCATGCTCCCATACATTCCCCATTTGGACTCTGTCCCTCAATCATATAAGATACTGTGCACACATTTGCTGTTCAATGCTATGCTATTTTGCAAACCTTGTGGTTTTATATTTTTAACTTTATTCATTCTGTTTTTGTTTTTCTAGATCAAAATTTTTCAGTGTAGCCCTTTCTGTCTTGATTGTAGATATAGAAACCACATAAGCCCCCTGACATGTTTTTGTTCAATAAGCACATGATTTTGTGCTGATCTTCATCCACATATTTAATTTTGAAATTCAGCCTAATATATAGATTATATTCTGTTTCTCCAGATGGCTTATGCTCCTGTCATCAATATTACCATATGCTTCAGATTCATTGAATTGCAGGTGTATGATTTTCTGCCTAACTCTTATGTTTCTTGTGAAATTTTTGAATAAATAAGTGTATTATGTTTGTGTGCATGAATATGGATATCATCTGTGTCTCACCTTTACTGTTGTCAGATGGCCTCAGAACTCCTAATCATGAGGAAATGGAGAGGTATGGGTCCACATGTGTATACTAGAAAATGACCACCATTATGTGGAAGACCAGCAAAATCTTTCAACTCCTGAGCTATATCTCCTGAACTACATTCTTTATTTTTGGTCAACATATACATACTGCCAGGTGGTGGTGGTGCACACATTTAATCCCAGCACTTGGGAGGCAGAGGCAAGTAGATTTCTGAGTTTGAGGCCAGCCTGGTCTACAGAGTGAGCTCCAGGACAGCCAGGGCAACACAGAGAAATCCTGTCTCGAAAAAAACCAAAGAAAACATATACTTTATTAATATTTTCATCTATCAATTTTTAACTCTTTAAACATGCATTTCCTTTTATTAAAATTTAATTAATGTTGCTGTTTAAACTGGTTCATTTTATGTTTATGCAAGATGAATACAGAACTGCAGTGAATGTATAATTCTTTGTAGGAACTTCAGTGAAAAACTGTGAGTTCATTCTATCATTTTTGTTTCCTGGTTTATTTTTGTGGCAGAGTGAGGTTCTTAACATGTAACTCTTGCTGTCCTGAAACTGATTGCGTAGACCTAGCTGGCATCCAGCTCAACGACATACACCTGCCGGTACCTCTGCGATTAAAGACATGAGCAAATATATGCAGCTTGCTCATCACCTTTGTAGTTAGTAATTGTTCATACAGCTTTTCAGATGTGTGCTCAGTACAGTTGATCTGTTTCCCCCTGCATATACCTCTCAATTGCCATTTGTGTTGCAAGGCTATATCCTATTCTAAGAGTTCACGAGTGACACAGCTGAACCCTGTGTCAAGGGTCCAAGTGTCAATCTTTCAAGTTTCTTCTAAACTGACATGGTGATTATATTATAATTTGTGTGTCAGAAAATAAGTGAAGGAATCATATGAATTATAAGAATATATTGTCTAGGAAGCATACATTTACTTTGTAGTGATGTCAGTATCATGCTTTCTGTTGTACACATGTATGGGATATTTTAGCAAGCAGTGAGTTTCGATGATGTGCATGTGGACTTCACTGAGGAAGAGTGGAATTTGCTGGATCCTTCCCAGAAAAATCTCTACAAAGATGTGATGCTTGAGACCTACTGGAACCTCACTGCTTTAGGTAAGACTGTGAATTTTCTTTTGCTTCTCAATATAAGGGAAAAATGTTTCTGGGTTACTGATGATCATCTCTTATTTCAATAGAGAACAAGAAATATTGAGATGAATAAATCAGGTTCATTGCTGTGAAAATTCAGAGTAATCTGAATTTTGCCTATTTCCAATACCATATCATTTGTTTTTTGGTACCTTGGTTTCAGGCTATAATTTGGAAGTCCATCATCCTGAAGAACAACATCAAACTTCTAGAAGTCATGAAAGGTAATTTTAATGTTTAAGTTAATACAAATATGCCTCTGAGAAAATTTTAATATGATCAGGAAGCTCTAAAGGAAAGCAAGTGTGTAAAATATCAGTCCTATTATTGTAGCTATGATTATAATATTCTCCCAAAACTGTGTACCTCAATGTCAGTTATCTGATTTGTGTTTGCAAGGCATTTCTGTAAGGAAGAAGAGGAGGAAAAATGCCTTAAGTGATTCCTTTATTTGATTTGTATATCCATTAGAACTATGTTCTGGAACTATCAATTTGTATAGTCTCATATTTAGATGTTGCACATTGAATAGTGATGAACATGTACCCATAACCTTCTAATAAGCAAGTAGTCTATGATAAAGTTGGTGATACTCATATTCTTGTAGTGAAACTTTTAAGTTTATTGTGAGGTCATTTTATGAGAGTCAAGAATGTTGTCCTGGAGGAACATTAATCATGTCTACAATGAACAAAAGTCAATGTGAATTCAATGTGGAAACCTTTCATTTGTTCTTCTTTTTTAATGGGTGTATCAATTGTCAGAATAGATGAAACCATGTGAGCATAGAGATACTAAAAGGAAGAAGGTAACTCCATCTACGTCGGAACAATGAGAAGATACGTAGTATTCTGCCTTTGGTAGACTTTCTGAATATGATAGGTGTTTGCAGTTAATTGGTTTTCTGACTTTACTGGGAACATCCCCAAAGTCACACTGCAGAAAACCTCTATGGGTACTAGAAGGTTGTAAATTCTTTTGTTCATCCTGGTTCACAGTGCTGCTGATGTGTGATGCACACTACAGGAAAAACTAAGAATGCAATCAGTGTTTTAGTACTCTGAGTTATTCCATATTTCTTATGACATGTTAAAAACATCATATAGAAATCTCATATAGAAAAAGGAGGCTATAAATGTGAACCATGTAATAAATGCTCTTACCATCACAGGTATTTTCAGAGAGGTAAACCAACCCACAGTGAGCAAGTACAACCATGAACATCAAAGTGATAAAACCATAAGATTTGAGTGTTCTTTATTATTATACCAACTATAAAATGTATTCATATTGGTAAAAAGATTGATCAGGCTAATGAATGTGGTAACTCTTTCAAATGTGCCCATTATTGTTGCAGGCTTGAAAAAAGTCATACTGGACAGAAACCTTGTGAATGTATCCAATGTGGTAAAGCCTTTTCATGGTTCACTAATCTCCAAAGACATAAAAGAACACATACGGGACAGAAACCACATGAATTTAATCAATGTGGTAAAACCATTTTAAGTCACAGTAATCTTCAATATCATAAGAGAACACATACAGGAGAGAAACCTTATGAATGTAATCAATGTGCTAAAGCCTTTTCATTTCACAGTAGTCTCCAAACACATAAAAGAACACATACTGGAGAGAAACCTTATGAATGCAATCAATGTGGTAAAGCCTTTACACAACAAAGTCATCTCCAAATCCATGAAAGAACACATACTGGAGAGAAACCCCATGAATGTAATCAATGTGGTAAAGCCTTTTCCTGTCACAGTGGTCTCCAATGTCATAAGAGAACACATACAGGAGAGAAACCTTATGAATGTAATCAATGTGTTAAAGCCTTTTCATGTCATAGTAATCTCCAAATACATAAAAGAACACATACAGGAGAGAAACCTTATGAATGTAATCAATGTGGTAAAGCCTTTACACAGCAAAGTCATCTCCAAATCCATGAAAGAACACATACTGGAGAGAAACCCCATGAATGTAATCACTGTGGTAAAGCCTTTTCAAGTCACAGTAATCTCCAAATGCATAAAAGAACACATACTGGAGAGAAACCTTATGAATGTAATCAATGTGGTAAAGCCTTTTCAAGTCACCCTAATCTCCAAATGCATAAAAGAATACATACAGGAGAGAAACCTTATGAATGTAATCAATGTGGTAAAGCCTTTCATGGCACAGTAGTCTCCAAAGACATAAAAGAACACATACTGGAGAGAAACCTTATGAATGTGATCGATGTGGTAAAGCCTTTTCATGTCACAGTAGTCTCAATTGTCATATGAGAACACAATACTGGAGAGAGATCTCATGAATGTAATCAATGTGATAAATCCTTTACAAGTCACAGTCATCTCCAAAGACATAAAAGAACACATACTGGAGAGAAACCTTATCAATGTAATCAATGTGGTAAAGGCTTTACACAACAAGGTCATCTTCAATATCATAAAGGAATTCATACCAGAGAGAAACCTTAGTTATGT
Source organism: Arvicanthis niloticus (assembly GCF_011762505.2). Classification (NCBI taxonomy): domain Eukaryota; kingdom Metazoa; phylum Chordata; class Mammalia; order Rodentia; family Muridae; genus Arvicanthis; species Arvicanthis niloticus. Next base: position 1,361,545 of record NW_023044979.1, on the reverse strand, counting down.
AATCAATGTGGAAAAAAAAAACATAAGTGAAAAGGTTCCAAAGACATAAATGATCACATACTGGAGAGAAATTTTATGAATGTAATTCATATAGTAAAAGCCTTTTCACAAAGTTTTTGTCTCCAAAACCATAAAAGAACCTGTATTTGAAAGAAACCTATGAATGCCATCATTGTGGTAAAAGCCTTTCCATAAGGATTTTTCCCCAAAACATAAAAGAACCCATATTGGACAGAACTATGAATGTAATCATTGTGCCAAAGCCTTTGCATGTCGCACTAGTCTCAAAAACATAAAAGATCCAATATTGGAAGAAACCTCATGAATGTGATCAACATGGTAAAGACTTTTCACAACTTTATCATCTCCATTATTATAAAAGAACAGGTACAGGAGAGAAAGTTCATGAATGTAATCAGTGTTGTAAAGCATTTGCAAGTCACACTCATCTGCCGTGACAGGAGAGATCACATACCAGAGAGAAACCTGCTTGAATATTCACAATGTGGTAAAGCCTTTGCATATCATAGTTCTTCAGACATACACAAAGAAATCACACTGGAGAGAAGCCTCATTAATGTAATCACTGTGGAAAAACTGACAATTCACTTTTATCTGTGACTACACAATAGAACACATTCAAGAGAGTGACTCAGTGTCATCAAGGTGCTAAGCCTTTGCATGTCACAGGCATCGCCAGATACATAAAAGAATACATAATGTAGAGAAGCTACATGAATGCCATGAATGAGGTAAAGCCTTTGCATGACAATGCACTCTCCAAATACTCCAAGTAACACACTTTTTAGAGAAACCTTATGAATATAACAGACGTGGAGAAGCCTGTGCTCATCACTATAGACTCCAAAGACATAAAGGACCACAAATTGGACAGAAATCTTGTGAATGTACTCAAGTTGGAAGACAAATTCTTAGTAAACATTTCTGTGACTGGAGTTTCTTATTGATTCTTATTGATTATTGATTACCATTGACTATTGATCAGCATCAATTATTGATTATTGTTTGGTGTTGATTATTGATTTCTATTGATTATTGATCAGCATCAATTAATTGGTGTTCATTATCAATTAGTGTCAATTATTGATTAGCATTGATTATTGATCAGCATCAATTATTGATTGGTGTTGATTGTCAATTGCTATCAATTATTGAAGAGCGTTGATTATTATTATTATTTAGGCTTGATCCTACTTCTGCCAGTTGTAAAGACAGAGCGTCAAAATACTTAAATGAATGAAAGCATTTATAGTAGGAATAAAACGTGTTAATTTGAATATGGTTGTCCCTAAGAAGTGACAATATTAGTATGTTTGGCCTTGTGGGAGTAGATATTACTGTTTTGAAGGAAGTGAATTCCTAGTGTGGTGGTCTTTGGAGCTCAGGGCAGTAAAAAACAGACTCTCCTACCACTCAGCTGGAATACAGTCTCTTCCTGACTGCCTTCTCATGAAATTGCATAACACTCAGCTCCTTCTCCAGCATCATGGCTGCCTGCATGCTGACATTCTTCCTGCTATGTTGGTCATGAACCAAACACTTGAAAGTGTAAAACAGTCCGAATTAACTATTTGCCTTTATAACATTTGCCTTGGTCCCAGTGTCTATTCTTGGAAATTCTATCTGAGACAGAAGTTGGTTCCCCACACTTAAGTATTCTTATTAGTAGGCCTGACCATGCTTTTGTTGGATGCAATGTGGGTTTTTAGACTTTGGATTTGTGCATGCCTTAAGTGGAACTTCATGGGCCGTCCTAGTAGAACACATGTAGTATGGGTGGCTTGAAATTTGTATATAATTTTGTTAATTGCATTAACAAAGGAAGTCACAGGAAAGCCAAGCATGGCCTTTGGCCTGTGTTTACTCTCATGGTGATTGTTTTGATCATGCTTAGTAATCTTAGAAAGGAAAAAAAATGAAATGTTAGCTTCAAAGAGAAAATCTCACCAGGAAGTTGAATGAAGCTAAATCCTATGATCAAAGATACATAATGTTATTAAAGAAATGGTGATATTATGGCAAGATTCCATCCACTTAAACATATGGATGTGAAGTTGTATGGATGAGAACTGTATAATGTTAGACATTATTATTAACTGGTTTATTGTTTTTATGTGGACACGAGGAGATACAAGTATGTGTCAAATTGACAGGGGACAGATTTAATTTAATTTAATTAATTAAATTTAAAATCTAAAAGAACATACTTAGGTCCAGGCATGGTGGAACATGCCTTAAATCCCAGGAGATCAGAGTCAAGCAGATTTCTGATTCAAGTCATCCTGGTACAGAACAAGTTTTAGGTAATGAAAAGCTTAGGTATGGACAAAGTGTTACACACATTTTATTCAAGCATTCAGAAGACAGAGCCAAGCAGACATCTGAGTTCAAGATTAATCTACAGAGCAAGTTCAAGGACAGCTGAGCTTATGCAGTAAAGTTGTTGAAAAATAGAAAGCTGGTGATGATGTAATAGAAGGGATCATGTTCCAGACTCAGCAGGCAGAGGAACAGAGCAGAGGATGGGGCTGAAAGGAGTTGATTTGCATGGATTAGCTTAAATTATAATACAGCTCAGGGCAAAGGATGGGGCTGAAAGGAGATGACTTGCATAAATTAGGTTGAATTATAATACAGCTCAGGGCAAAGAATGGGGCTGAAAGGAGCTGACTTGCATAAATTAGCTTAAATTATAATACAGCTCAGGGCAAAGGATGGGGCTGAAAGGAGCTGATTTGCATGAATTAGGTTGAATTATAATACAGCTCAGGGCAAAGGATGGGGCTGAAAGGAGCTTAGTTCCATAAATTAGAATAAATTATAGTAATAAAGCCACTGACCCCTCCCACCACAGCCTGACTCTGCCCACACCCCCTCATTCTGGCTCCTCCCACCTTCACCTCAAATGCCACGCCTCTTGCATAACTCCGCCCATACACGCCCCCTGGAAAACGTACTGTAAAAAGACCCCGCCCATGCACTGACGCAGAACACTCCCACACTTAATAGGCCACGCCTACTCGGTAAATCCCGCCCACACACTTCAAAAGAACTCAGTACCTATAAATACAAACCGGAACCCCCTGACTCTGCCCACACGTGCCTGGCCCCGCCCACTTACCTCGACCTGGCTCCTCCCACACTCATTTCACCACAACCACGCACCATAAACCCCACTGACTCACTCAGGAACTTTAAATAGACTGGAATTTACTAAAATTACTAACATTGCACATAGCATCCAGGTAAAAGTGTACTTACTGTATTAATGCCATTTTCTCTGCCAGGAAACTGCCTACACTTACTCAAAGTCAATGTAGGTATATTTCTTTTCAATTATAGTTCTTTTTTCATTTTTTAATTAAATTTAAAACAAAAATTATTTACATTCCAAAGTTGCCCTTTTTTCTGGTCCCTCTTCCCTGAGATCTTCTCCCCATCTTCCTCCCAGCAGCCTATGAGAGGTTTCTCTTCCACCCGCCCACCCACTGGGACTTCACCTCTACCAGCTTCCCTTTTACCCGAGGCATCAAGTTTTTATAGGGTTAAGTGCATCCTCTCCCATTGTGGCCAGACAAGACAATTCTCTGCTGCACACATGCCCAGGGCCATGAATCATGCCCTGTCTGCTCTTTGGTTTTTGGCTTAGACTCTGGAAGCCCTGAAATGTCCAGGTTAGTTGACACTGTTGTTCTTCCTATGGGGTTGCCATCCTCTTCACCTCCTTAAGTCCTTATTCTGATTCTTCAAAATGAAACTCTTTACCCTACAATAATTATGTGTGTGTGTATGTATGTATGTATATATATATATATATATATATATATATATATATATATATACTTTTTTCCCTATAATAATACAGATAGAGATAGAAATAGATATAGAGATGGAGAGATAGAGAGGGAGAGATAGAGAGGGAGAGAGGGAGATAAAAAAATCCACAAGATACATAAACTTTTAGCCAAACTAATGAAAGAACAGAGACAATATCCTAATTACCAAAGTCAGAAATGAAAAGGGAGACAAACAATTATACATATATGTGAATGTGTATGTATATACATATTCTCCTCACCACCTCATGGTATCTTCTGCAAAATTGACTATATAACTTTCACAAATCAAGTCTCAACAGATACAAGAAGACAAAATTTTTCTCATGCACCCTATTAAATCACTACAGACTAATCTAGACTTCAGTAATAACAAAAACATCAGAAAGCCACATACTAAACAACTTTCTACACAATGATAACTTGCTCAGGGCAGAAATAAAGAAACAAAAAACTATACTCTAGAATTCAATGAGAATGAAGACACAGCATACCCAAGCTTATGTAACACAGTAAAAGCAGTGGTATGACAAAAATTCATAGTACTAAGTACCCTCATAAACATACCAGAGAGATCCTACACAAGCAACTTAACAGCACACCAGAAAGCTTTAGAACAAAAAGAAGCAAACACACCTAAGAGACATAAACAGTAGGAAATAATCAAAATCAGCGCAGAAATGAACCAATTAGAAACAAAGAGGACAGTGCACAGACTCAACAAAATCAAGGGTTGGTTATTTGATAAAAATCAACAAGATAGAAAAGCCCTTAGCCAGACTAACCAGAGGGCACAGACACAGTATCCAAATTAACAAAATCAGAAGTGAAAAGGGAGACATAACAACAGAAACTGAGGAAATTTTTTTAAAAAATCATGAGTTCTTTCTATAAACTGGAAAATCTAGATGAAATGTGTAGCCAGAGAAAAGGATAATGATCTAGACAGATACCATAAACTCAGATTAAATCAATATCAGGTAAATTATCTAAACTGTAGTACAACAACTTCAGAAATGAAAGAAGACATTATAAACCTCCTGTCCAACAGAAGGCAAGGACTAGGCAGGATTAGTGAAGAATTCTACCAGACCTTCAAAGAAGAGCTAAGAGCAATACACCTTGGACTATTCCACAAAATAGATACAGAAAGAATGTTACCAAATTCATTCTACATATATTTGTTTTAAAAGTCAATTATTGATTTCAAATGCAACACTGCTATACTCTCTTGTCAGTTCTCATTCCCCTTCAGTCCCAAGTCATTAGAAATTTCTTTCAAGGCTGGAGAGATGGCTGAATGGTTAAGAGCATTGACTGCTCTTCCAGAGGTCCTGAGTTCAATTCCCAGCAACCACATGGTGTCTCACAACCATCTCTAATGGAATCCAATGCCCTCTTCTGGTGTAAAAAAAAATCCAATGCCCTCTTCTGGTGTTAAAAAAAGAATTTTCCATTTTTTAAAACTCCTGCTTATTATTTATTTCTGTTCATAGGAATGTTGCCTGTAGCTGAGGCTTGCCTCTGTATGTGATTAAAAATTGCTTTGAGCACCCAATCCTTTGTCTGCTGCTCAGTGCTGCAAAGAATGTTGTTTGGAGCCTTTGGCTGGTGTTTATTGTGAATCAATAGATTTTGAATATTGGAGCAAGTCTCTACCATCAACTCTATCCATCTATCTTCTCTTGAAAAAAATATCTTGGCCTGCAATTCCATTTTAGTAGAAATTGAACATGTCATGCCAGGTAAATGTTAGTGATCCCCAAAAAGACACAACAGGAGCTGATCTGATGCAACTCACAGTAGGGTCTTTATTCTATTTGACCTAGCTTGCCCCCATCCCCAATGCACCCGCATCCACCAAAAATGTTTTGGTGGTGGTGGAGACCCAAATATCTGTGGGGAAAGGCTTTATTGTAAGCAGTAAGTGGGGAGGATGTGTGCAAGCATCTAATTGGAAAGCTGCTGTGGCCTTTAACATAATTGGCTGGTGCTGTGAGTCACCTCATAAACTTAATGTCACCTCCCCTCTGCATTAGTGGTTGTTAGGCATGGTCTTGTAACCTGAGGTGCAGGTTTGTTGGGGGAATAACCTGGAGACCCTGGTATTGTTGAGGGTGTAACTTAAAAACTCTAGTCTTGTTTGGGATTAGCCTAGAGAGTAGAGATAGGCTTGGGTTTTGCTGGGGAGGGGGCAAATTGGAAACTAATGCCAGGTACCTGAGTTGCCCAGAAGCATAGTTTCAACTTCCTGGTATAGGCCTTGTCATCAAGTGACTAAGGAAGAAATAACTAGGTCCTGCTTTACTAAGGGTTCTGCCTGTTATTCAGGCCCCATCAGCAAGTGAACAACTGCAGTATGAAAACATGTTTCTTGGACAATCCTGAAATACACCAGTAAAGGGAAATCACCACAGTTCAGAGCTTCATGCAGTAGTCATGCTCATGCATTTCTGTGATTATTCATTGAATCATCAGCTATAAACAGTGGGACGGCTTAACTCTCAGAGACTTGGAGACAGAACGATTAGAATATTGTTGAGAAAGACTTAAAAGGAAGAAGTATGTGGATAGATCTCTCACAATGGTCAAAGGAGCCAGGCAGTGGTGTCACACGCCTTTAATCCCAGTACTTGGGAGGCAGAGACAGGGGGATGACTGTGATAGAATAATGATCAATAATCAATGCTGATCTATAATCAATAATAACTAAGCAGTAATAAATAATTATCAATATGGAGGCAGAGGCAGGGGATGTTGGTGATTGAATAACAAACAATATTCAATGCTGATGAATAATCAATAAATGGTAATCCATAATTATTAATACCAATTGATAACCAATAATGATCAATAACTGATGGCACACATTTTTAATCACAGCATTCAGGAGGCAGAAGGAGGTGGATTATGGTTATAGAATAACAATTAATCATCATGTTAATCAATAATCAATACCAATCAATGGCCAATAATCAATACTAGTCAATAACCAAAAGTGATCAATGCACATAAATGCTGATCAAAAGGTAAGTTCAGCTTAGTATACACTCAGTAACCAAGTAGTTAGGGTGATCTATTCTCTGGGAAGTCAGCTGTGTCCTCAGCTATATCTGTCATTTTCCAATGGGACCATGAACATAGTGGCCATGGTGGACGCAGTGTGGTTTATTCATGGATACAACAGTAGTGTCGTCCTCTCACCAAGCCTGACATGGCCACATCTGCTGGTGAGTTCCAGATCTACCAGCAGTAGAGACCAACACTGAGCCCTAGATATGGAACTATATCCTGGGTTGCCCAGCCAGTGACTTGGTGACAAGTTGACTACATTGGATCATTCTCTTGGGCAAAGGACAAAGCTTTCTACTTCCTGGAATAGATACATATTCTGCTTATGATTTTGACTTTCATGCACACATTGCTTCTGCCAAATCCATGATCCATGGACATTCTGAGTGTCTCATCCACCACAATGGCATTCCACACAGTATTGCTTCTGACCAAGGAACTCATTTCACAGCAGAGAAGTGAGACAGTGGGCCAATTGTCATGGATTCTAATGGCAGTAATTAGTATTAATACCATGTTCCTTGTTACCATAAAGGTGCTTAACTGAGAGTAAAATAGAATGACCTTTAGAAGACACTTTTACACAGCCAATTATGGGACAGCCACCTGGAGAGCTGGGCAGGGTCCTAGGCTGTATGTATTTTGAATCACCTTTCAGTATTTCATACAGTTTCTCTCACAACCAATAGCCATGGTTTAAAGAATCAAGGTTGTTGGAAACCTGTTTGAAGGTCACAGTCCCCCAAATCAGAGTGGAACTCATCTCAAAATGGAGGACTCCTTTTATCAGAAGGGCTTCCATTTCTTTCTTTCTATTATTATTTACTTATTATATATATATTTATTTATTTATTTAGGGCTTTTATTTCTTTCTTTTATTATTTATTTATTTATTTTTTACAGATTCCATATCTTTCTTTACTTATTCATTATTTATTTATTTATTTAGGGCTTCTATTTCTTTCTTTTATTATTTATTTATTTATTTTTTACAGATTCCATATCTTTCTTTACTTATTCATTATTTATTTATTTATTTTAGGGGATTCCATTCCTTTAATTTATTTATTTATTTATTACGGATTCCATTTCTTTTTTATTATTTATTTATTTATTTATTTATTTTTAGGGATTACATTTCTTTCCTTTATTTATTTATTTTTAGGGATTACATTTCTTTCATTTATTATTTATTTCTTTATTTTTAGGGGTTTTATTTATCTGCCTCAGTTTATCTAGACAATGTCCCTGAACACAGGTGGCTATCCTTATCCAAAGAATGTCCCTGTGTGGAGCTATTTAAACTCAGCACACAGGGTTCATTCTGGCTTCCCTGCCCACATGATACTTAGATATACTATTATGACCAATTAATCCTTTCCACCTGTATCCATAAAATCCCTCATATACCTTATTTCTGGAAGAATAAAGTAGAATTGACTCACTGTGCTGATCTCCGGAATTAATTTTATAATAATCACAGCCATCTCAAGCCAGATTGCCGTGGCTGTGTAAGGCCCCTACGAATGGAGGACCTCACCCAAGCCTCGGGAAATTGCGGCCACCCCAATAAATGCAAGACACCAAACTTGATGTGATCAGCAAGAGGCATATTTTAATCAGTATACTGAGGTCAAGACCTGTAGCCCATGCAGGGGAAATGGGGTCTGACCCCGGGGCTTTGGAGACAGAGAGAATTTAAAGCCCAAAACCAAAACTGGGGGTGGGACCACAACACAGGGGGAGTAAGGGAGGGCTATTGGAGAGCACCAGTGGAAAGTCCCAGCCCATTATTCAGTTTGTGACAGGGTACAAGGAACAGGCTATTCTCTAAGAGCCTATACATAATCAGCCAAGTTCCTGGTATCCAGGATGTAAGGGCACGCTGAGAACTCCCAACTCAAACTCTCCTGGTATCCAGGGTGCACAGGAATGCTAACTTGAACTCTCAGCTCAAACCCTATTCAATCTATCTTATGGACAGTTTTTAGTTCCTGGTACCCATAGTGCTTGGTCACGCTATCTTGAACTCCCAGCTCTGAACTCTATTCAATCTATCATCTATTTTGTCTTATGGATAGCTAGTTTCCTAGGACCCAGAATGCAGAACAAGCTGATCTGCACTCTTGACTCCATCTGTGGAAGGTTTAAAATTGTTGACCCTTTCAGCTTCGCCCTTTGTCCTCACTGTTTGGTGGCTAACAACCACTCAAGAATGAAGAAGACCCACATCAAAGCTACCACCCTTAGTGGCCCAGTAGGAAAAATGTCAATGTGTCTTTCATTCCTGTGTTTAGCCTTTCCCATTCTTCGGGTTTCTCACAAATTCTCCTGTCTTTCCATGAATCCATCACTGGTGATGCTGTGACAAGATGAATATGAGTGGGCTGGCACTGCAGTCACCTTTGAGAGGATATCTGTCCTTTTTGGTGTTTGTGCAATGGACCTGAAAGGGTTAAAAAATTGTGTGTGTGGATGTGTCTGGGTGTGTCTGTGTGTGTATCAGATCTAATCCAACAATGCTACATGGAAACTTCCAGAAAACACTCCATAAGTTTAAATCAATACCGTTCTTAGCTGTACATTGTCACTTCTTATCACCTCACACTATTTTCTCAAAATGAATCATCCATCTTGCTTTATAAACTAGAATAGGGTCCAGACCTTGGGCACCTTTGACATCAGGATAGGAAGCTGAGAAAAGTAGTCATACGCAAGCCTGAACCTCTTCTTGCCTCTGCAGCAGTCTGCAGTTTTTATTATTTATTGAAAAGCCTCAGGTGTATGGGGATCATGAATTACAGTCAGGTTTTGCTTTCAGAAATGCCATCTAAAACCCAATGAACAAACAGAAAAATGTACAATGGTAAACATCCTTTTAACATTCAGGTCTGACTTTGATTTTTGGTTTTACTGCTTAATTCCTGTGAGAATTCAGAAGGGGTAGAGGAACCATTCTGAGCCTTTGTCTCCTTATACACAAAGGAGGATACTAGAACTTCTCTTACATGGTGACTGTACAGATCATCTGTGATAACCTTTATGGAGCTTAGCTCTGAGGAGATAGACATTCAGTACATCATAGGTGTTTCTATTATTCCTATAATGTTGTCCTTGACAAAATTCACATGAAAATGACAGAGGAATTGGAGGTCAGCAACAGAGTAAGCCCCAAAGACTAACTTGCGACCAACATGGCTACCTAGCAACTTTCCACCATGCAGGACTGAATCCTCCCCGAAAAACAATGGTGAAATTGGGAGGGTATTCATAATAAAAAAAAATGTACCTGGCTGCTGTTTCCAGTTGTTCTTTCCTATAAAAAGAGAAAGAAAGAGAAAAGGACCCGTAAATGGCATGAAACAGTTAATCTTGCCGCAAATTCTGTCTTAAAGCTTCATGTAGAAGGTAAAATAGGATAAATGAAAAAAGAAACCTTTTGGGACAGGATGCTAGATATGGAAGGAAACCAAGGGATGAGGCAGACTTTGCCATGTGCCCCATGCCCCTGCCACCGCCATTTTGTCCTATGCTCCCAAATTTGTCTTAGCTGCTTATTCATCCAGGAAGTGGGTGACTACCTACTCAACACCAGGATCTGTCACTCAACTTAGATGGTTTGTTTTGCAGTTGAAGCATATAAGGACACCATGACTGCCAAATGTAGTTGCTATACTCTCATCCTTCTCTACCATTATGGTCAGTAGTGTTTACTGCTGTGTTCACAGCAGCATTATTTCATGTCTTTTCTCTCATCAGCTATGATTGTAAGCTCTGGTGTTTTGGATGTATCAATTAACCTTACAACAACTCTAAGAGTAACTACTATTGTCATACTATTTTTTTTTCTGTTGAGAAAGTGGAGGAACAAAGAACTGCATAAGATTTCAGATGTAAAGCAGTAGAGTTGTGATCCCAAACCAGGCAGTGTGTCTCTAGAATATGCCCTGTAGTGATGGCCATATTCACTACTTGGAGCCTTTGCTCAGCTTTGCCTAGAATTTTCTACCCCCTTTCCCTACATAGAACGGTCTTGCCCCTCCATCAAGTCCACTGGGCTGAGCCTCAATCCAGACAGGCTGTACTAGCTCTGGGGTGACCAACAGTGATTTCCTAAGGCTGTAATTTCAGAACTTGGTGTCTTTCTTATTTCATCTCCATTGTGTTTCATAGACCCCTCCAGTCAAGACTTAATCATCATTGATTGAATAAACTGCTACTAATCAGGTACCAAGACAGATACAGTTATTTCTTACTTTATTTCACACTCACATCAACTCCTTCAGAAATGGGCATTGTTTATACAAATATCCCTTGACCCAACCTGTGGGATGCAGGTGAAGATGTGCCAGAGTACCACATACTTCTTTCTAAAATAACTTTTTCTTCCCAGACTCAAAATGGAAAGAACAAGAGTATTGGCAGAACTGGGCTCTGGTTTTTGTTCCAGTGTGTACCTGCCAGATCACATCAGGTATTAGTCTCAGTGTTTTGACACTTCAGTAAGAAAAATGGTCATAAGGGATGAAGAAAGAGAGGTTCAAGAAAAGATAAAATTTCTTTTTTTTTTTTTTTTTTTTTTTTTTTTGGTTTTTCGAGACAGGGTTTCTCTGTATAGCCCTGGCTGCCCTGGAACTCACTCTGTAGACCCGGCTGGACTTGAACTCAGAAATCTGACTGTCTCTGCCTCCCAAGTGCTGGGATTAAAGGGTTGAGCCACCACTGTCCAGCTCAAAGGTTTATTTTTGAAAATAGATTTTATATGATAATACAGTAAAATTCTACTTGAGGAGGGAAAAATAAATATTTCAAAAACTAAGGTCTGGTGAGAGATAAATGAAGCATCTGTTGCCAAAATTGATGACCTGGGTTTCACCAATTCCCAGGTTCCACAGGGTAGAAGGGGAACTGACATCTGCAGCTTGCCCTCTGCCCATCACATGTACACCGCTGCATCCTCCCACCAAACACACTAAATTCACAGCCACACAGTGAATTTTAGAGCCCTTCCCTCAACAGAATATGAGTTTGAACAAAATTTTCCCACAGTCACCCTAACTATTGGCTCTGCCCTGACTCCAGTAGTTTCTGACTTTAGGTGAGCTATGCTGTTGCTCTCAGACTCAGCTTGAGGGTAACATAAGAAATTCTCTCAATGGGTTGTTTCAATGAGACATGATTGTTTCAATGCAATGAGAGGATGTAAAAATACTTACCAAATTTACTTGTGCCACAGACCAGCATTTTCATCAATATTCAATGGAATACTGTAGTGTTGCAGAATACTGGAAGATGGGCCTGCCACAGACTGGTCTTAAGAGGCTAGAGTCACTTCTTTTTTTTAAGGTTTAAAATATATAATATGTAATAATGTATAATATATAATACATATAATATATATATTTGATATGAGTACACCACAATTGTTCTCTTCAGACACACCAGAAGAGGGCACCAGACTCAATTACAGATGGTTGTGAGCTACCATGTGGTTGCTGGTTCCTGGGAATTGAACTCAGGACTTCTGAAAGAGCAGTTGGTGTTCTTAACTGCTGAGCCATCTCTCCAGCCTGAGTCACTGCTTGTAAATTCAGAATATACATCGGCATTGCAGGGTCTCAGACAAGTCCTAAGAGCAATGCTTTGTAACCCTTGCTCTTTGGAAGTGGCCGGATAAACCCATGCAGTGATTGTGGAGATGAAGGCCTACATCCCAGGACTTCAAATCTTGTGACTTTTCTATAGGGAAGGTCTCTGTGTTTATGATGACTCCTGTGCACAAATGCATTAAAGTGGGGTGGTATATAAGCAATGTTAACTGTGTGGGTACTTTGGAAAGTTTGTTAATAACATCATCTTATAATAGATATTTTATATTGTTAACTTGTCTGGGCTCCAAAACTCAGGAGTTTCCACTTAAAAGCTTAGGACATACACTAGAGTTCTGGCTTAGCCCTTAGCTAGGAATCTGCCCACTATTCTGACCTCCGTGGCCACTAGGCACATGCATGCATACATTCGGGCAAAACATTTACACACATGAAAATAAATAAATTGAAGAAGAGGAGGAGAACAGAGAGAAGAGAGAGAGGAGAGAGGGAGGGAGGAAAAGGAGGAAGGAAGGAAAGGCAGCTTTAAGCAGACCACAGAAATGGAATCGTGTTTTACTGTACTTACTTAAAATGACCGCGAGGGGGCGGGCTTTCATAAATGGTAGCAATTTAGATTAGCAGGTTTCAAGGCGATTGGAGAAGAGTGAAGAATATGAAGACATGAGAGTGTTTAAAGTATTAAAGCCGCCGGGCAGTGGTGGTACAAGCCTTTAATCCAAGCATTTGGGAGGCAGAGGCAGGGGAATTTCTGAGTTCGAGGACAGCCTGGTCTACAGAGTGAGTTCCAGGACAGTCAGAACAACACAGAGAAACCCTGTCTCGAAAAAACAAAACAAAACAAAAAAAAAAAAAAAGAAAAAAGAAAAAGAAAACAATGCATAAGATTATTATATTAAGATAAATTAGGAGAGGACAGAAAAAAGAAAATGTAAAATTTATGGATGGGAAATGATTCTAAAAGCATCGAGAAAAAGTTCAACTAAATTTTTAGCACTGGAAAGGACATCCTGACAGCTGAAATCCAGTGAAGGTGAGGGAGGAACTGAAGGAAAGACCTAATATCCCTGCCCTCCTCATCCAGTTCTGCAGCTGTAAATTATTATTTTTAATTATTATTATTATTATTTAATATTATGTAGGAAAGACCTAACATCCCTGCCCACCTCATCCAGTCCTGCAGCTTTAAATTATTATTTTTAATTATTATTATTATTATTATTATTTAATATTATGTAAAGTTCACTATCCATCAAAGCTATAGTTCACTACCAGATCTCTCTCCTGAATTATCGAGTTTTACCTGTGCACCAGGACATCTCCACTTCTGATCTATTCTAAGGCAAATTTAACAAAGCACTAACCAAACTCCTGTATATAAACTATTTTGACTCTGAAAACCTGTAACATGTGAAGTCTTTTCCAACCATTTTAACATGAACCCATCCTTTTAGATTTCAGGCTCAAAAATCTCACGAGCCATACCATTCTCAGCAATTCTAATTCTCATCTGAGGCAACTCCATCTTTACTTGCTCCTGTAATACTCTCCTAATGCTGCGAACTTTCCTGACCACATTATGGTCTGATCAACATTGTCAGATTTAATACACAGCCAAGCTCACATCTATGATAAGATCATGCTCAACATACATGTATCATTCAAAATAAATGTGTAACTCCTGACAATAATCGCATGTGCTCTGCCTTCTCTCTAACTCTGATTCTTAGCGTTTACTTTCCTTTGTTACATTCTTGACTTTCTTGGAACAAGTTAGATGAATCCCCATGTCATGATTTAGTATGGCTCATTTCCCCTACTTGAAAACAAGTCTAGATACTCTGGCTACATATATATATATATATATATATATATATATATATATGCATAACACATACATATATAATATATATTACATATATTACGTATATTACATACATATATTACATATATTACATGCATATATAATATATATTACATATGTTATATAAATTACACATATATTACGTACATATATTACATATATTACATACATATATTACACATATTACAAATATATTATATTACATATGCACATACATATATTACATACACATATATATTATATATTGCATATATATTACACATATTACATCCATATATTATATATTACACATATATATTATATATATTACATTTATATATTACATATTACATACACATATATAAATTATATATTATATATTACATATATATTACATATATTACTTACATATATATTAAATATTACAAATATATTAATATGTGTATGATAAAATAATATTTACATATATATTACATATATATAATATATATGTAATATTCTTCATATTTATTAGTGAAAACTAAAAGATTATGTTTTAAAAAACAGCATATTACCTGCAACCTACTCCTAATCTCTGTTGAAGTGACCTATGCTCCTTATTAGAGGATCAGTCCAATTATGTAGGGGCTTGTACTGCACAGTGCTGGACTTTCTTTTTGTCCTTTTTAAATTTTTTCAGACAATTACATTTCCCCCTTTGCTTTCCTCCTATATTCTGCCCTTCTTTTCTTTTTATTCATTTCCTCAATGAATCTAGTTGTTGCTGTGTGCCTCTGTGTGTGCCCGTGTGCATATTCCTAAGCACATAAATATTTTCTGAATACTTTACATTTAGTAATTCTGTATTACAAAATGAACAAATAAATGTCTTCACAGCTAGGTGTCTGTAAACAATATTTTGCAAAGGGCAATTGTACAAGAAAAGTGCTGAAATAATTAGTAGGCAATTCACAGAAAGAGACTCTTAAAGGAATGGAAAAAGAAATCACATATGCTAAGAAGCAAAAAATGTAAATTATATAAGAAGCATATGTAAAATTAAATTAAAAATTAAATTAAAAATTAAAAATGTAAATTATATTAATGCCCATTAAGTAGACAATAAGCAACACGCAATTACCAAATACAAAAATGCAACAGAACCTGAGATTTAAAAGGCAGTACGGCTGGCACTGGTGCTGTATACATCTAATCTCAGTGCTTGGAAGGGGGATCTGGAGTCCATATCTGTGAGTTCAGTCAGCTTGGTCTACATAGCCAGTTCTAGGTTAGCTGGGGTTACATAATAAGACCCTGGGCCAAAAAGAGTTACAAGAGGCTGATTAATCAGTGATGAAATAAAACATTTGCCTGACATTCTACCTCAATTTTTGACTTTGTACCTCAAGTCCAGAAACAAGTCACTTCTGTGACAGGGAAATATAAACACTGATAATATAGTAAATAGCACTAGGTGTATAGACATTAGGCATGTCCACTTAGAGACAAATAATATAAATGAAAAAAATATAGATGTAAGATTGACTTCAGAATAACCCGGAGAAGCTGAGGTAGAAGAAAGCAGATGGGACTCTGCTTTCTTTCTTTAGACATAAACACCAGGGGAAATCAAAATCCTTGGTTTTTGTAATATTATTTTCTATCATTTATTATTTTAAATGTTCAATAAGAGTACAAGTTAAATTTATTATGGTTAATCTAATCAGCTTTTGAAAGCATGTCATGTACATGCTTTAAATAAAAATACTGCCTCTGATTTAAAGGTTCTTAAACCAGTTGAAAAAAGTCAATCTTAATACTATTCAGTATGTTGTAAACTTAAGAACAAAACCAGTTGATAATGTTTATGATTATACACAGGACTTAAACTGAACTGATTGTCCCTCTCCATGAACATAATTGAATATATCTAAGATTAATAAGTGTGTTTATAAATAGCGTCAGGCATCTTTTCTTCTATCCTTCTAAGACTGTATATATAGATGCAACATATAGATCTCATGGAATAAAAATACATGCAATTACTTAATCTATGAAATCAGTTGAAGTAAATACTCAAAACAACCAACAGAAAAACACTGAACACTAAACCTACTGGATATTTTTCTAAAAGAATATTCATGTTTGTAAAATACAACATTTTGTCTTTGGTTTTAAAACATGAAAGGTAGCCAAATAAACATTTTAGTTTATTGCTGACATAATCTGTACAAGTATGTCATATGTGAGATATGGATTAATAATATGAATTAATAACATTAATATTATATTATTATATGTGATATATAATACATTATATATTATATATAATCAGGGTTAGGGTATATATTATATAATATACTATATGATAATATTATATAACATATGATATAATTAATATAATTCATATATAATTAACATAATTAATATATAATATATTAATATATTATATATTAATATTATTATATATTATATTATATAATATATAATATATTAATATTATTATATATTATATTATATAATATATAATATATTAATATTATTAATCTAACCTGCTGTTGGATGGTTATTATTCATTATTTTATCTTATGAATGTGCATACACATATATAAATGTATACATTGGTTGATAGTCTTCAGTCTTGTTGCTAAAACCCCACTTCCTTCCCAACATCTTCAATTCACTATAAAGAAGCAACTGCAAAAGATATTATATTTTAAATATTGCTTTCCAGATCTCACCAAGGTAAATTCTAACGGTGATAATGCTTCAGCAAAGAAAACAGACTAATATTTGTATATATGCCTATTTGAGAGTAAATAGAGGGGAGAATGAAACTGAGAGATTTAAAAATACTGTACCTTTTCTTGGAACAAGTGAGGTGAATCCCCATGTTGTGACTTAGTGTGGCTCATGTTCCCTACTTGAAAACAACTCAAGATACTCTTGATATACATATGTGTATATATATATATATATATATGTGTATATACCATATGTATATGATATATACCATATATATATTATATATTACACATATATTACATATATTAATGCATATATTACATACATATATTATATATTTTACATATATTACATACACATGTTACATATATATATATATATATATATATATATATATATATATATTAATGTAAAAATATAAAAAGCTCCCACCCAATACTAACACGGCTTGATCCTACTTAGGTCCTGAGATCATGAAAGACTGAGTGTATTCAGATGGAAAGAACATGGAGATGTGTGGTGAGTGAGGTGGGCAGGATTGAAGAGAAGTTGGAGGTAGGGAAAGAGTATGATCAACATCGTGCTTGTGAACTTTTTTCTGACTGAAAAAAAAAGAAAGTAGATAATTTCTGCTAGCAAAATAGATGGACCTAATCTAGGCCAATCTTTCTTCTGAAGACAGCTAAAAAAATCTGTACGAAGTAAAAACCTCAGTTTCTTTTTTCTTTTCTTTTCTTTTTTTTTTTTTTTTTTGGTTTTCAAGACAGAGTTTCTCTGTGTAGGCCTGGCTGTCTTGGAACTCACTCTGTAGACCAGGCTGGCCTCAAACTCAGAAATCCCCCTTCCTCTGCCTCCGGAGTGCTGGGGTTAAAGGCATGTGCCATCAATTATTGATCATTATTGGTTATCAATTAGTATTGATAATTATTGATTGCCATTTATTGATTATTGATCAGCATTGATTATTGATCATTATCCCATCACGTCATCCCCCTGCCTCTGCCTCCCAAATGTGGGATTAAAGGCTTTCACCACCACTGCCTGCCTATGCCTGTCTTCTTAATGTATACGAAAAAAGACAAAAGGGTTTGTACACATGTGCTGCAGAGTCAAAGAAACCAACACCTCAGCTCCCACTGCTCAGCCGCCTGCCTCTACCCATTGTGGGCAGTGATCCTGTGCTCACCATGACTTGATTTCAGAGCGAGTGCTGGGATTAAAGGCGTGTGCCATCAATTATTGATCATTATTGGTTATCAATTAGTATTGATGATTATTACCATGTATTGATTATTGACCAGCATTGATTATTGATCGTTATTCCATCACCATCATCCCCCTGCCTCTGCCTCCCAAAACATCAGTTTTAAAGCACTGGATTGCTAAAAATTCTGTCAAGAGACACAAGTGAAAGCTGAAGCTGGAAACTCAGGATTTCTAAAATAACAGCCAATTTTTTCTCTAAAAAATTCAGTGTGAGAGAATGCCAATGCCTTTACTGAGCAGGTTCAGTATATACACCAAGCCAGGGAAGGAAAACCACAAACTCAGGAAAAAACAGGAACTCAACTGGGGGGCAATAGGATGTCAAGTATAAATTCCCTTCCTGGGGCATAATCCTGCAACAGGATGTTTTGTTCTTTTGTTTGGTTTTTGTTTTTTTGTTTGTTTGGTTTTTTGGTTTTTTTGAGATAGGGTTTCTCTGTGTAGCTCTGGCTGTCCCGGAACTCACGCTGTAGACCAGGCTGGCCTTGAACTCAGAAATCCGCCTGCCTCTGCCTCCTGAGTGCTGGGATTAAAGGTGTGTGCCATCAATTATTGATCATTATTGGTTATCAATTAGTATTGATAATTATTGATTACCATTTATTGATTGGCATTGATTATTGATCGTTATTCCATCACCGTCCTCCCCTGCCTCTGCCTCTCAAGTGCTGGGAAGGATGTTTTGTTCTTAGAAAAATGACAGAATGTTACTTAGTAGACAGCAGCACATGGAAAGTCTCAGACAGGGCACAGCAGCCCTTGGGGTCTTACAGAGATGGATGGCCCAGAACTCCAGTCAAGGACAGTTTAGAGGAAAGTTTTTTTTTTATTTGTAAAGGAAAGATTGAACAAATAAGGCTTCCACCAATGCCATTAAAATACAAAAAGAAAGAAAATGTAGCTTTTAATTTCTTTTTATACCTGAAACAAAATAAATATGACAATGCCTTTTTTTTTGTTTTTTGTTTTGTTTTTGTTTTTACTGGAGGCTCTATCATTAGGGATGATTATGTTATTTAAAATTATTTACATAGTAGTAAAATGAATAACTCAGGCTAAAATTATTTCCTTTCATAATATGTATTTAATATGTGGAAGTCATAGAATTAACTTACAACACTTACTCTTTCTATAAGTACATGAGAATTGACTATCCATTAAGAACTAGAACTCACTTAGCTTCTCCATACCTGCCTTCATAACTACAGGGAGCAATTTCAGCTTTTGAAAAAAGACTCAATTCAATGTCTTTGTTTAGAACCTGAAATCTCCCCTACTGATGAATCTGGTGTATCTGAATTAAAATAAGATTTAATAATTATGTTAAAATTCATTTTCCTTAACTTTATTAAAAAATATGACTTCTATTATTTTCAGGTACAAATTTTTAAGTTTCAAACACCTACATGAACTGCAAATATTTTCTATATTTAGTACAAAAACTAGTAAAATTCTTTTTTTTTTTACTCTTCAGCAATAGTTAAGATAAAAACATGTCACAATAAACTCAAATTGTTTACTGATGGTGTAGTGAGGAGGGTAGACAGGTCTGACACTGAGATAGCTGCTAAGACTATAGATATGGATCAGGGCTGCAGCACTTGCCTACCATTCAAGAGGTGGTGGGCTTGGTGTCAATACTGAAAAAAAACCCCATAAAACCAAGCAAACCCCATAGGAAACTAAAACTGTGTTGTCTATACAAAATTGTCCCAAGGCAAAGACACCTCCCAAGTAGTGGAAATTAGTTAAGAATCAGAGGAGAACAAAATTTACAAAGATCTGCTACATCTCCCCAAATGGGATTCTTTCCCCTCTGAGAATAGATAGTCTGTCAACTCCAGAGGAGGGAATGAAAAGTGGGCCATATTTTTAACAAACACTAAATTAATGAGAACTGGAGTCTAAGAATCTTCCAAATATACTGATCTCTGTATTAGGTTGTTAGTATCTTAGAAATAAGAACAAACTAGAAGTAAACAATTAAGTTTCCCAGAAATTAAACCCCACCTCTGTTAGAAGTCTGCACGCAGTTTAGAACACACAACACCAAACCAAACAATTCTAAGGGGGGGAGTTATTAAGGGCAAAGATGGGGGGAGAAATAGAAGAAGAAGAGGGAAGAAGACAGTGAGATCAGGGGGTTCTGCCTGTTTTATATGGGCGGTGACAGAGCCTCTTCCAGGTAAAGGTGAAGTAGCCAGGTGGCTTCTGGGAATGTATGGGTGTTGCCTTGGCAACGCTGTGGGGGTCGCCTAGATGTGATGTCACTAGGTTCAGAGCCTGATACCAACAACCTCACATTAGTTTATCTGTGAAGTGGACTGAAGTAACCCTGTCAAGAAGCAACTGGCTAGAACAAATGTATTCCACCATGACAGCACTTTTGTTCACTCTACAGTCAATTTACAAATACAACTGGGAGACAAAGAAATAAACTATACAAATGAGAGCAATCTAAGAACAAAATTAGTGGGTAGAGAACTTTAGCCTTTTCAATAACCATGGTATGTTCAAGGAGATAAAGCAAAGGATAAAAGTTAACTTATAAGTCTTTAGCCTTAAAACAAAGTACAAATCTGTTTTAAGTTCAAGCCAACAGAGGCTAGCTAGCTATGCAGCCAGAGCCTGTCTCAAACACAGCAATCACCAAAATAAGTAAGTGCAACTGCCCCTGAGTGATGTTTAATCAATCCAATTACTGAAATCATATCCAGATGTAAAGTGCTACCTTACCTTCACTTAGAATTACAAGAAATATTTGTTAGCTAAAACAAATATACAATGAGTTCATGGGTGTGCACATTAAGTCATATGACATAACTCATGATGTGACACAAATGCAGAGAAAGCAATCTGTGGCAACTCGAGGATAAGGTGAGATAAGCTTAGTTTGGACCAAGTCCTATCTCTCTTCTCAGGACCTTTTCCCTTACCTTAACCACCAGTTTTCTACTTAATTACTTACAACTGAGGACATTAAGTATAGTGGAATCCAGGGACATCTGTAATCAGTTCAATACCTGGAACCTACACAGAAACCAGACTCCTACCAGATGCCCCTGACCTCCACTTGTTGAGGTTTAGTCTGTCACTATGTATTGTAATGATAACTGCAGGCCCCCAAGGCCTGACTGTCCCAGAGACAAGAGAGTCCACACATAGACCCAAGTGATGCTACGTCATGTTGCCCCCAAATTATTTCCAACTGCTGAATAGAGATGCCAACAGTCAATACCTGATACCTGGACAGAAGAGACAGAAGCAGGTTTTAGCATTCCAGGACTTCCCCTGCATCAAAGAAGAACCTGGAAGGGAAAAGAAGATAAAGGGAGGAAGCCGCCATGGGTTAGGTGAGTCATAAAATAATGACCATGTGGGTTGGCTAATTGAAGTTAAAAGCAGCCCAGACAAAACATGGCAAATTATATAGTGGGATTATTGGCTGGGATAGAGACATAACAGCTAGAGGATCAATATCTGCTCTTATGCTAATTAAGGCTTACTGTAAATACAAAGGTTGTGTGTGTCTTTTATCTGAGAACTAAATGGCCAAAGGCAGGGTAAAACCCCTGAGTTGGGATTAAATAATTTCTACAACATCCACATACACAACTCCTGCACACTCACACACATAAAAATAATAAATGTAATTTTTAAGATTTATTTATTATATTTGTATGTGTATACTATCACTATTTTTAGACATACCAGAAAAGGACATCAGATTATATTACAGATGGTTGTGACCCACCATGTGGTTGCTGGGAATTGAACTCAGGACCTCTGGAAGAGCAGTCAGTGCTCTTAACTGCTGAGCCATCTCTCCATTCGAATAAATGTAATTTTTAAAGAGGGTTAAAGCACTTGTCATTAAGCATGAGGACCCAAGTTCTATCACCAGAACCCCTGTGGTCTGACAACCTCCCTACTCATTTTCCTCTGACCTCCATATATGCCCACGAACACATATAGACATACATACACAGAATAAAATAAGGTCATTATAAATTACTTACTTTATGTATTTATTAAAAGTTTTTCCCATCATCTCTTCTTGACCCAAACTCACTTCAGTCTTTGGTTGACATAGCTCGTTCCCCACATCTACCTTTCCTTTTCTCATGCCTATCATGCTCGCATGTGTTTCTCCTCCCTTAATGTCCACTTTTAAATCTATATTAAATGCTTTATAAACTACAGTTCTGGGGACTAGACAGATTGGTTCCAGGTTAAAAAAAAAAAAAAAACCTTGCTGCTCATGCAGCCTGGAGTACAAATCCCAGCATCCTTCAAACACCTGTGACTACAGATTCCATGAATCAGACATCTTCTTAGGCAGAAATAATGAAAAACTGCTTGTAATTTGGAGGAACATACACTTAAAATATATGCAAAACTTTGTTCTTTTAAAATGTAGCTCACAAAAGAGTTAGGATCTGAGTCTTGAGTCAAAGAGAAGTAAGTAAATATCCTGGTTCCTTTGTACCATGTGACCCAACCAAGTACTATTATCTCTACAAACCTGTTTCTGAGTGTGCCAAATTTTTACAGTGCTTTTGAGTATTAAATGGGAAACCACTTAGCAAAGAGTTCTGGAACAGAGCCCATCACATAGTAATTTACCAATCATTATTAAATGTTAAAACAAATGTTAAAAAGACAAGCAGTGTTTCATTTTCATTTTTAAGTGTCAGGCACATGGCTTAGAATCCTGATTTCAATTTGAGACTGAAATACAAAAGAAATTATAAAAAGCCATTTACCAAGGATAAATGATAAGTAAAATATCTAGTATTATGGAAACATAATTGACATAGGCAGAATCATGAGTTTGTAAGAATAATTTGATGCATAATCTCAAGATTTTTATGATTAAATATATGATTTCATTTTCATAAACAATAAAGGAAAAAACAACACATTTTTTAAAAAGGAGAGCAAAGGTAAATATGTAGAATATTCTAGGTTGCTTTATGCTCTAACTTGAGAACCAAAATATAACATGTAGGAAAAACTCCTTGTACAAACTGGTAGAAAACATCACACTAAAGATGATAAAACACCTCTCCTTCCTGAACACTTCAAAAAACAGACTTCCTGAGATCTTCGAGTTTTCCTGTCTGGAAACAAGAAGGCCCAGTAACTTTGTCCATCACCACAATTGTATTTCCAATAGAACATTAAAGCAAAACCTAGGAAAGCCACTCTGGTGGCTTTCTCACACTCAGTACTTTTTATTTTATTCTAGACATACAGAGAAACTATTGAGAAAGTCAAATAAACTTTGGTAGGCAAGGAACTTTCACTCAAAAACAATATAAAGACGAATTCTATTTTATCTTATGACAATAAAAAATGTTGTCAGAAGACAGGCAATGGTAACACCCTTTTTATCCCAGCAGTGTGGATGCAGAGGTAGGTAGGCAGATCACTTGAATTTGAAACCAGCCTGATTTATAGGCTACCAAGAAAGAGGCAGGTTTTCACAGAAAAACCCTGCATCAAAAAAAGAAACAACATTGTTGAAAGTGTGGGTTGTCTGCTTGTTTGATTTTAAGGGTTAGTGAGGTGCTCAATAAGTGAAGTGCTGCTCTGTCAGCAGGAGGGCCTCAGTTCAGACTCTTATCCACATGATATCTGCTGCACTGCTGCCTGTTTCTATCCAATCCAACACTTTGTCTGACAAGACACAGATCCTAGGAGTCAGCCAGTCCAGCCAAAATGGCAAGGCCAGGTTCAGTGCTTGATTTTAATATTAATGTAGAGAGCAGTGGAAGACATTGGGCATAGTCCTAGGGTCTCTACACAAGGCATGGAAAACTCAGACCTATGTTCTTTATTTAGCATGTATTAACTCAATCCCTCACTATAATGCTATGAAGTAGGTAATACTATAGTCATCATATACAGCTGAAAAAATGAAGAACCAGATGTCATTAACCAGTCCACGCTCATGCAGTCAGTAAATGGGGGCCGGCTGGATCTGGACTGAAGATGTCACATGTTAAAATCAACTACAGGATCGATTTAGTTAAAAATTTTTACCAAGAGCCTATTAGGTACCAGGCACAGTTCTAAGTACTAGGGATAAAATTATAAATAATCTAATAGATCTCTACCCTGTAGTTAGGGAGAGGAGAGCCACAAAGTCTAATGGGAATAAATAACAAGTGAAAAGTATATCTAATAATAAATACAAATGAGAAAAATATTTAATTTAAGACAAAACAAAAGAGTAAAAAAACAAAAAGAGACTTGCTTCTATTTTAGGAATTAGGAGTTCTCTCAAGTAAAGAACAGCAATAGAAGACAAAAACAACTACCACCAGCCAGAAGAGGTGTCCAGTGTACCTGCCTGGGTAGCATCCTGAAGCCCAATAGTTAGAGTCATGGGGTAAGGCTAAGGGTAAGTTGGCGGCTGCCCTGATGGCAGGGAGAAGGAGCTTAAATTCAATTTTGTAAGTAACTCAGAGCTTTTCGAAGACTTTGAGAACAAAAAGTTCAATCCAAGTTGTTTTTCAAAAGAACTTAGAAAAGATTATTCTTACTATGTGAGGAACAGCAAGCAAAGTAAGGACACCAAATGACAACACTAATCCCACAGTCTAAGGAAGATGACACTAGAACTTAAGACTTGCTTTTGTGTATGGTTTACACGGAGGTGAGATATTAAAAGAACCTAAAACTTGTCTCTCAATAATCACTCTCCTAATACTCTCTAGTTCTGTTCAAAGAAAATTACATTTCTAAATATCTATGAACACCCACATTGTTTCAGTTGGCATTATTGTTACTAGAAAAGAAGTAAAAAGTATTTTTGGTTGCTTTTTTCCCAATATTCTGCTTAACTTACCCTGTGACTTATTTTGGTTTTTATTTGTGGAAACTATGCAAGGCAGAGGGAGAAACCGTACACTGGAGGTGAGGTGTGATAGGAAGCTGGAGAACCAGAGCGAGGGCCCCTGGCCCCCCTGCCCTGATCTGCAAAATCTGGGGGAGCAGATGCTCGCACGCACAGGGAATGAATGGCCAGGGTCGCACCAGCGCTGGAGAAAAGAGTGACTTGCAACACTGTCTCACACTGTCTCGGGGGCTCAGAGGCAGGCCCGTGGGCGCCCAGGTCAGCGAACCACGCAGTGCAGGCAGCAGAGCTGGGGTGGCCACACCGCGGTGGAGAGGGAACCGGGGTTCCATGTTACACAGTTCGGCAGCCTGAGGTGCGAGGGGAGCGCGGACCGAGGCCTCCAGGCTCCCTGCCATTCCCAGACCCGCCGGCCCCCCGAGGGGGTCGCTCACCTTCCATGCCACCTCAAATCACCATACCTGGGCCTCTGTGTCGCCGCAGCCACTCAGTGCCCTCACGGCAGCATGGAGGACACCGGAGAAGGTAACCGGTCAGCAGGGCTCTGAGCAGCACCATCTGCAACACGCTGCAGCCCTGGCTTCCTCAGTCTCAGCACAGCCTCACGCCTCCACAGTGGCCCCGCCCCGCTCCTCCCCCCACCAGGCTTCTCTACCGCCCCGCCCCCATCCTCTGAGTGACTGCGCTGCTGCATGAGAGCTTCTTGCATTCAGTATGCACAGTGTACTGGGGCTGCTAGGGCAGAGAGCTAGGTGACCTAGTCCTGGTCCTCCAGCCGAGTTGGGGATGGCATAGCCTTGTGGTCCATTGCTGGCTGGCAAAGGAGGCCTCTGTGGTATCCAATCTGAGACTCCATTGTTTTTGCAATAATCTTTATTGTTGGAATACTCAAACACGAAGCCAACCAACTCCTCTCCCAAAGTCCAACACTTTACTTCCTCCAACTTAGACATTTGAAAGAGTTTGCAAACACTTAAACAATCAGTACTCTTTTCAAAACTGACTTTGCAAACCTGATGTTCCCGCCCCCCAGAAAGACAGGAGATATTCAAATAAAATCGCTCTGGATCTCCCTCTTTTTCACTCTCCTTCATAAATTCAACTTCGGTATTACATCCCCATCCCTAGAAAGCAGCATGTTTCTCTGGACCCACACGAAAAAGATAGATACAGCTTAATTTCAGGAGTTACAGAGCTCCTAGATGTACCACCAGCAGGTTATGTCATGAAATGCCAAAGGGAAGAAAAAAAAAAGAAAAAACCTGAAGATTTGGAAAATTGTTATTTTTAAAATTGTCTCTACACAGCAGTTGTTTCCACTAAGAAAACTGACAAAGTTTATTTTTGAGACTGAAAAATGCACATGTTCCAACACTGTTCACAAAATTCATTATAACCCAATAAATTAGTTATAGCATACCTTCTGTCCACCAGTCACTGTACCATGCCTTTGTGCCAATGGATGAACACATTGATTTCCTGTGTTCAAAAATACTTTTAGTGGCCAGGCAGTGGCCTAAATTTCTATTGTCTGAGAATAGGCTAGGCACTCTATTCCCTGACTTTGACCTAATTTTTAAAGATCAAATGCCTCAATATTTTTAATATCTACAATTAAATTCCCTTCTGCTTACTGTATAAGTCTATTCTTAGGCCTCTTATCTGTCATGCCATGAATCAATCCCACAATTCCCATAGAACCCACTTTTAAACAATTTGAGTATATCCTGGCAAGACCTTTTCAAGTCTTCTCTAAAGCAGTTTTTCACTCAGTCCCTCTTCTGTGGAGCTTAATATCTCTGTATACTTAAATGATTACCACTATACTCCCTTCTGTCCCTAAAACCAATTAAATCAATTTTCCTTATCGCTGTCCTTTTCCTGCTTTTTGGAGGCCAGCAGCCTTTTACTGTCTGCCTCTGCTTTCCTCCAAACAGCCTGTGTCTGCACAGCAAAGACTCCCAGCGCCTGTGAGCAGCTCTTCCTAATAGATCCAAAGAACAAGAAGAATTCCCCACATGGTTCAAGTAAAAATCTGTATTCCCTTCTATCTTTAAGAACAATTAAACCAAACTTTAGAATCCTATCCTTTGATTACCTGCTTGTAAGAAGCAGGCACCTGTGTGGTGGCACACGCCTTTAATCCCAGCACTTGGGAGGCAGAGGCAGGCGCATTTCTGAGTTCGAGGCCAGCCTGGTCTACAAAGTGAGTTCCAGGACAGCCAGGACTACACAGAGAAACCCTGTCTCGAAAAAAAAAAAAAAAAAAAAACAAAAAACAAAAAAACAAAAAACAAACAAACAAACAAAAAAAACCAAACAAACAAAAAAAAGAAGCAGGCACCTTTAGCTTTTCACATCTGGCTCCCTGCCTCAAAGCAGACATCCTGTCTCATTTCACAGCAGGGGATCCTAGCACCTGTGAGCCCAGCCAGTCCCTGTGTTCCTTTGTTCAAGTTCCCCACCTCCCCTGCCCCCACAAACTGCAGCTACCACTTGACTCACTTTACTCCACATTCTGAGAAACCAATTTCCCCTCTTCCTAGACTTATATCACTGTGTGTATGTGATCAATCCAAGAATTCCTAAATTAATAGTAGATTCTTGACTGTATCTTTTTATTTATTTTTTTAATTTTCATACAATGTATTTTGATCAGGTCTTTCCCTTCCCCAAATTCTCCCAAAATGTAGTCTTGATGAGACTGACCTATACTTGAGAGGGGGAGGAGTCCTTTAGTGGCAATCTCTAGGCTTGAGATCTAGGCTAAATAACAGCAACTCAGTTCAAAGTGCAGGAAACTTCAGAAAAAGACAGGCTGGAGATGCGGTACCCACTTTTATTGAAGCCTAAACATTGGGAATGGGATGAGAAGTCTGAGACAATGGTACATACTCAGGTCAGGTGTCTGTGTGATGGAGCAACAGACCCAGACCCCAGTGTAGGTGAACAGAACTTAAACTCCTGTGCAAGCTTCTCTACTCTTTTTGTATCCACTCCATCCATGGATGGTGCCTATGGGGTGGGTACCATCACACTCCTTCCTGAGCCATGTTCCAGTTGCTTCTGGAAATTCCCTCACAGACTCATAGGGAATAGTTCAAGTGTGTTTCAAACTGCTTAAAGTGACAAGCAGGTTTAACCATCACAGGGTGTACCATCCCAGAAGAAGCTTCTAAGGTAACTCATTCATCAGCTGGGGGTTAAGCAGATGACAGGATTTCTTTCTATTTAAAAAAACAAGAGAATGGGATTAAAATAGAAAAATAGGGAAGGTGTTTTGTGGACACTGCATGTAGTTATGTCTCTGAGCAACTCGGCTTCCATCCTACTTTAAACCACTGCACTCAGCCAGCCTTATTATAAGGTACAAGCAGTATGATTTTAAAAATGCAACATAAGTACACAGATGAGTCACAGTATCATAGCACAATGGATTTAGAAGAAGCTTATCATGACAAACAGCAGTTCTCACTGAGGCCACACATATGCTGGGACTTGATTCATGTCACATGAACTCAAGGGTTCACACTACTGTGCTCCCTTGGAAAAAAGGCAAAAACTCTACAGCTTTACCCTTTGGACTCTGACAGGGGCATAATTTGGCTTCCACATGTAGAGGCTTAACAAGTAATTTTTGAGCAGTTCTGAAGAGCTACAACTAATACATTAATATGTCTTATCTGATGATTATAAAATAATAAAAAATATAAAATTAGAGATGTGCTAGCTATTGGATCACTTCCAGGAAGAGTTTACACAAAACAGACATTATAAAATTTGGTTTTTATTGATTAAAAAAAAATGGAAAGTCTGAAAATTGGATATTTAACCTCCTATTTACCTCAAATGGAAGCAAATGCAAGCCAGAGCGCAGGACAAAAAATGTTGATGACATCATCACCTGCATGTCCAACAGCTTTTTTGAAATCTGGAACACAACCTCCAGACCAGAATACAAACTTCTAGAGAATGCCTCGATCTCCCTAACGGTGAGTCTGAAGGTATTTCCCAAAATATACAAACATGGGCTTCAACTTATTGTCAGGTGGGAAAAAGAAAATTATGAAGTGAAGGGTCCAGTGTCTAGCTCCTGCTAACTTGCTGTGTGACATATATCTGATCTTTCATTTACAAACTAAAGAAAAGAACACTGTGTCCTCACAGTTCACACAGTTAGGCTCCCTGGGGAGTGGCCACTACTCCACATGCAGCAGTACTTGAATGAGACAGGCTTTCCTTTTCTTCTGTGGTTAACATTCTCCACACAGAAACCAGTGCATTCTTATTCTTGTATCTGTATACTGATGGTCTTTCAGTCTTGCTGTGTTTGTTTGGGATAAGGTCTCACATAACTAAGGCTCGGCTTAGAATTTTTATACAGCTGAGGATGTCCTTGAACTTCTGATTCTCCTGATTCTAATTCTCAAAGATATGAAAAAACATACCAAATTTTTGCAATCCTAGAGTTTAAACTTTTCAGGCAAAAACTCTACTATGGAACTATGAATCCAGAGCCTTGCAGGTGACAGGAAAATGGGGATACCCAAAATGATGGATTTGATTCTTTAGTCTTGGGGTTGCAGCAGTCATCATCATCATGTGATAAACTGAAGTACCACATCAGGAGAAAGGAGTTCTAACCAGCAACCTCAGACAAATGTTGTCTCTATACATGTGGCAAAAAACATCCAAGTAGAAGCCTAGGCTTTGAATTAAACAAGGTGTCTATTGTAGCACCTCTGTACCAAAACTTGACATATGCATTCAGGGTCAATGTACTAAGAGACATTCACCAAAAGTTTTAACTGTCCTTCCATCTCCCAAAGAGTTCTACATGACTAATATAACAGAGCAAGTGGCTCTCATAAGCCAGCAGAGCCTGCTCGTTTTCTCCTCCCCAGAGCTGCTATGTGCCCTGATAATACTGGCAGATAATGACATGAATGGCAAGAAATGCACCAGGCCTGGCACTTGAAAATGTTTGGGTCAGGCAGTGGTGGTGCAAACCTTTAATCTCAGCACTTGGGCGGCAGAAGCAGAGTTTGAGGCCAGCCTTGTCTACAGAGTGAGTTCCAGGCCAGCCAGGGCTATACAGAGAAACCCTGTCTCAAAATAAACAAACAAACAAGAAAAGAAGAGAAGAGGAGAGGAGAGGAGAGGAGAGGAGAGGAGAGGAGAGGAGAGGAGAGGAGAAAAAAGAAAAGAAAAGAAAAGAAAACAAAAGAAAAGAAAAGAAAAGAAAAGAAAAGAAAAGAAAATGTTTGGAAAAGCATGCACTCAATGCAATGTTAACTGTCCTTCATTCTATTAAGAAAGATAAGCCAAATAGTCCTGAGAGGAATGAAATATACCTGTAAATACAAAGTTAGATGGTTGTTCATGAAATAGTGGTCTCCTGAAGTGTCATGTTTTTTGTTTTGTTTTGTTTTTGGTTGTTTTTTTTTTTCGAGACAGGGTTTCTCTGTGTAGTCCTGGCTGTCCTCTAACTCACTCTTTAGATCAGGCTGGCCTTGAACTCAGAAAACTGCCTGGCTCTGCCTCCCAAGTGCTGGGATTAAAGGCTTGCACCATTACCACCTGGATCATTTATTTTTAAATCACATTTTCTGTTGGAAAATAAGAGTTGGGAAAGTATTACTTCTACTCTTATTTACTTCATCTTCAAGTGAAGAAAGCATGAAATTGTTCATGGCTATACATGACAGTAATCTCAACGATTGGGGGGTTACAGATGTAGGAGAATCAAGAGTTCAAGGTCATCTTTGGTCATGTAGCCAGTTGTCTGGATACAAGGATACAAAAGAACTTGACTCTGCTGTCCAATACCAGGTGAGGTGTTGATGTGTATACACTCTGCCTAAGAAGCAGCACAGGTCCAGCTCAAGCTGACAGCTCTGAGAAGTCCCAGCCTTGGTCCACTCAATTTGCTGTGAATGGGAATCTCAGACAGATTTACTGCTACTTTGGGCAAATAGATAATGAGGAGTTCAGCTTGTCACAAACACATTTAAAGAATAAAAATACTTTCAGAACATAATAAGGTTGAGGTAATCCTTTCTGAAGTTCTTAGTGCCTGGAGCTGCTAACTGTGGCATTCTGCAACCTTCAGGAGCCAATTTACATTGTAGGCTTAAAACTTACATTAGTTCAAACAAACAAAACATAAACAAACAAAAAATATGTTTAAACCAATGGGTCACTTCAGTTGTGAACTGTGTTAAGAATTAAGATTATGAAAATACATTAAACCTTAAAATTTTAAAGGTTCCAGTAGCAGAAGAGGTAGAGGATTAAAATAACAAACAAGCTGTCTGGAGTCCAGTATGTTATCTGTCATGAGCATGTTGTGATAAGGGTTTAGGGTCCCCGTGGGAAGAGGAGTGACAGGTCCTCTCCACTCAGGAATCATATACAGGATTGACTGTGAGATGGTCAGTTCCCTGAGAGGGGAGAGAGTATGCCAGAGACAGAGGTTTGATATTTAATTGCTCTTTAATAATGCACAACAAACAATATATTATCACCAATGCTAAAGCTATTGTAACACCGAGGTATTGTCACATTTCCTATGCATTGACTCTATCAATGTCAATACAATAAAATAAGCACATGCTTCTGTGCACCTCTTCATCCACATCTTTAATTTTAAAATATGGCTGTCTAATCCCCTAACCCTAACTCAAACCCTGCTTGCTGTGGGGCATATTTCTTAATTACATCTTTTGAAGTGAGAAACCCTTTATTACTCTTGCTCTTTTTAGATGTTCAGATCCACCTTTAATCTGGGCTACAGATTCTTTTGACAACCTACATATGTAAAGGACATTGGACAGGTATTGTTTTTGGTTTTGTTTTTAGTATTTGCCCTACTTTTTTACAAAACAAAGGTGATTTGTTTGTTTATTTGTGTTTTAAATCTGGTATTACTTATTTCTTCAGAATTCTGGTATTCACTGAAGATCAGCTGTAATATCCTGCAACATGAAATCAACCAGCCCTTGAGTTTTCTAATTTACCTTGTCCAACAGCCTTTATTGGGACATTCTATTCAATAGCCTTTCTATATACAATGATTCATTCTTTCTATGATTTGAGATATGTTTATCTACAATATGTGTACTAATACAACTGTCGTTTTTCTTCACTTTTCCACTAATAAAGATGTGCTGGCTACCAATAGTGCTCAACTGTGTTTCCCTTATGATTCTGGCTTTTCTTTAGGGTTGACTGATACCTGTCATCTGGAGGAAGGAGCTGCAGTTTCCCTGAGCGCAGCTTGAAGCCACAAAACTAGACTCTTGTTTCCTAAAATCCCTCTTTAATGTTAATGGTGTTATCATTCTGTCTAAAACTCTACCTCACAGTTACCTGGTGAGAACCAGGTATTCTCCTCCCCATAGTTACCTCTCTTTAAAGAGAGAAGGAATGTGTTCTATGGGTGTGTAGGAAGGTGTGGGGGAATGCCCCAGCCCATGGGGATTTGGAAGAGACCCCAGAGAAGGGGGCAAAGAATGAAGAGACAAGAGACACAAGGAAAAAGCACCAGTCTGAATGTCTGATCTAGTGCTTAAATTTTATTGTTCAGGCTGCCATCATAAAGGCAAGCAGGCAGGAGGGTCATCTGACAGTCAAAGTCCAGGGTCATCCCATAATTGCAGAGTTCTCTGAGCCCAAAAGAATTCCTAGCACAAATTACTTATCTAAATAAATTGCAAGAAGGCAATTAAAACATTTCTCAGCTCGAGTTGCTTATCTGATTAATATTTCCTCCCTGTCAAAAGGGCAATAAATAAAGTATTCCTTAACTCAGGCTGTTTACTTAACTGACATTTGCTCTCAGGCAGAAAGGGGTCTTGGCTCCCAGCAGGGGAAGGGGTTGTAGCTGAAGGCTCATGCCTCCTGCTGAGATATTTTTCTCCAGGAGGGACCATGCCTCATGCTGAGACAACTCTTACGCCTGAGGAACCTGCCACAAGACTGTATAGTATAAAATATAGTTTATTGAGGATATGGGGAGGGGAGTTAAGAAGGTAGTAGAGGAAGAGAAATGCAGAGAGAGCCAGAGAGTAGAGAAGTAGAGGCTAGGCATGAGCATGTGCAGAGAGAGGGGGAAGGGAAGAGCCCAAGAGAGCAAGAGAAAGAGAACAAAAGGTCAAGAGATCAAAAGAGAGGGAGGGGCAAGCAGCCACCTATACAGGGGATCAGGCTGTTGCCAGGTAACTGTGGGGGGGGAGCATACCTGGCTGTTGCCAGGTAACTGGGGTGGAGTTTAGACAGAATGCTAAGAAATATCTGGGAAATCCTTCCACTCGTGGGTCAAATTGATACCTCCACTGCACACTGAGTACTGGGCAATGAAGCTGTTCACCTTGATTACAGGAAGAAGAAGGCAAGTGCTGTGAGGAAAGCCCAGGCAAGGTCTGGAGTCAGGTCCTGGTAACTGCAGGATCATTGTTCTTGAGACAGAACAGCAGGCAGCAGAACAGCCAGAGCTGGAATGGTGGGTTCTCCCCCAGGGCTGGGTGGTGTGAAATTCCTCTTTGAAGACAGAAACAAATGCTAATTGGGTGTAAACCCCTCCTGAGCTCTGGAGAAGATCTGACCCTTGTCTGGAAGCACACTTTAAACTTGAGGAGTGGTAAGGTCCACTGGCCAATCAATGCTTCCAAGCAAACCTGCCAATCAGACAAGGAGGCGGGTTCTTCCTGATATCATTCTGCTAGTTGGAGTTGGTTGTGCAGGCTTGAGTGGTCATCTGTGCCCTGCTCTGATCTCTGCTGTGGATGCTGTGTGGAGACCTCAGGGAAGCTCTGAAATCGAGTCATGGTGAGCACAGGATCACTGCCCACAATGGGTAGGGGCAGGCGGCTGAGCAGTGGGAGCTCGGGTGCTGGGTCCTCTCTGGGGCTGCATGGGAAGCATCAGCCAGATGTGACCACCTGTGAGGTCCCTGGTGATGCCCCTCATGTGTTAGATCAGGAGGTGACCTCTGAGTAACTTCACTGTCATGACTGATTCTGAATCTGCACAAAACATTTGGACCAGTTGTTTTCTTCTAGAAACACAAGTGGTTTCTCTGACTCTGCAGCACATGTGTCCAAATCCTTTTGTCTTTTATAGTATACATTAAGAAGACAGGTCTAAACCTAATAGATCTGCTTTTATATGTTACTTTGGTTTTTGTTTAGTTTTTGTTAATTTTTTTCTATTGCAGTTTTTTATATTTCTTGACTTTATATGTTTAGGGTTTGATTACTATGTGGCAAAGAGACTTTTTCCCAATTTATTTGGCAGTTTGGATGTTTCTTGTACCTTAATAGTCATCTTCCTCTTTACTTTAAGAAATTTTTCAGTTATGATTTCATTGATAAATTTTCCAGACTTATTTTGGTGGGAGTTTTGTGACTGGGTTATTGTTCAATGTACGGATTTGCAGAGAGCCTTGGCTGAGTGCTGCCTCTTTTACTGATCTGTTTGTTTGTTATGTTCCAGAGGGAATGCTTGCTAATGTTGAAATCTGGGAGAAGAGGTGTGCAGGAAGAGATGTACTTAGTAATCTACAAGGAGACTTTGTCATTAGCAAGATTAACCTGCTTCTGGTGTTTAGTACAGTACTAGAGGCAACTGTGAAAATTGCATTTTGGATAACAAATATTGTGGTAGATCTATGGAAAGTTTACCTTGTGTCCTTTCAGGCATGGCATGTGGGTGAACAGGAACTGTCTGCCCAAGTGGGGGCTATGATACAGGGATGAGGCAGGAAAGGAAGGGCAAGTGGGGATTGTCTGCAGTGTCTTTAGGAGGCATGCACAATAGGAGGGGTAATTTTCACTAATATTATTTTCCAATGGTGATGGCCACTGGTATTGTGTGCCAGTTGTAAGCTCAACTGATATTAGGGTTTGCAGTAACAGACAGTGAGGTAGGTCTTTGGATAAAGTACCTGTTCTACTGTCAGGCATGGCTTGCAGGTAAACAGTAGTATCTTTTGATAATAAGGGGCTTAGTCAAAAAGATGAGTTTGTGAAGTCCAACCAACTCTGTTTTTGAGATTGCACAAAGTCCACTTGGGCAAACATCTTATGACTAAACACACTTATCAACAGCCAGTCAAGGTACAACAGCAGGGTTTAGCTACATATAGATAACTAATAAACCTTAAAGAGGAAAAAATGTTAACCTACCCATCATAGTTGTCAGATGGTTTTGTCTCCTTATTTGGTTCTTGCAAATTATACCAGACATGCCATTTCTAAAAAAAATAAGTTGCTGACCTGTATGTTAATGTCCCAATCTTGTTGTAGCTGCAATAAATACTCAGCACCCCTAGACTTGGCCTCTCAGTTTAGACCTGATGTGAGATTGACTGTGGAGAATCCTTGTTACTGAGCTCATAGTACAGACCTTTGTGTATTTGCATTGCAATAGGTTCTTGGTGGTTATTGGTGTACCAGTGAGTTGGGCACAACATCTTGGTGCATGGACTGGAACCCGGAAACCCTCAGGAATCCCAACTGAATGCTGATGTGTCATTGTTCTTTGTGTCAGAGTGGCTTATCTGTCAGATTTGTGTCTGTGTACCTTGGGTTTTAGATTTTTCTTGAGTATTTGTAAAGGGAGATGACTAAAGTGAATGTGGAAGCACAGTATAGTGGATGCACTGGAGCATTGAAGCCACAAAGGGCTTGGAAGATGTTTCAAAGCCTGGTGTAGGGGATGGTGTGCCCATGGTCTTAATTTTTGGGATGGTTTTCAGCTGATATTCATTCTAAAGCCAAGAAAAAGCCAGGTTTAGAACTAAGTGTTTTAGTTAGGAGAGATGACAGAGGTTTTGGTTAGTCAAGAAAATGATGGACTGGGTATTAGGACTATCTTGTACCTCACTGGTACAATTAGAAATAATTATGTTCTAATTGTACTTTGAGAGAAATGTTTTATTTTAACAGGAAGGGTGATATGTAGGAGGAGCTAAGGTAGGAGGAGTACTGAGAGGAAGAGAAGGAGAGGAAAAGTTAGGTGATGGGAGAAAGAAAGAGAAAGAGGGAAGACATGGAGGCAGATGTTCATGTGTCTCCACCAGCCAAAGATAGTTGATATATCTAGGTTGGGTATTGGGTTACACTTCTTTATTTTTGGATTTTTTGAGACAGGGTTTCTCTGTGTAGCCCTGGCTGTCTTGGAACTCACTCAGTAGACCAGGCTGGCCTCATACTGAGAAATCCGCCTGTCTCTGCCTCCCAAGTGCTGGTATTAAAGGCGTGCACAACCACTGCCCAGCTGGGTTACACTTCTGATTGAGCATTACAAAACTTATAAAGCCTTTGATTAACATTTTGAAAAAATTGTATAAAAGCAAAAAGGGAAAGTGGGCATGGAATAGGGGTTTTCTAGGGAGGGGAAATGGGGAAAGGTGATGGCATCTGAAATGTAAATAAAATATCCAAAAGAAAAAAAAATTGGGAAGGTTAAAAAGCCTACTTAGAACCCTGCTACATGGCTCACAGCTCCCTTCCTATCTTCATTGTCTCCTTTATACAATGGGAGAAATCTGCTGAGTAGCCTTTACCACCCCCTTGTGGCTGTCTATTTTGTGTGTGGCACTTTGTTATTCTCTCATTGAGGAAATGAGACAGACTCCATCATAATGGATTTAGTTACTAGCCCCACACCTTGGGTTAAATCCTTCTTAACAACAGGACTTAGACCCATTGACTAGTCCATGACAGAGAGCTCTTCGAGACAGCATCCAGGGCAAAATCAGGCTCTGCCTACCTTGTTTTACAGGGTAGAAAGACAAAGACCTCATTTCCAACCTCCTGAACTACCCTCTGCCCAGTTCATATGTGACTCTGTAGTTTTGAACTTGGAGCTGTCATGAGATGGAATGTCCGTTCTTCATCGATTCTCACAAATTTAGCATATCTTCCTTGGGACAGAGATCCTGTCCTTTGTGGTGATCATTTCCAGGTCTGTGGAACAATCTGCTTTTCTGTCCACCTTCCAGCTGTTTTAGCCTCCTCTTTGGTAGCACTGGCCTGGGAACCCAGGGTTAAAGATGCTTACCCCAGGTCAGCACAGCCTCTGAGCTCCCCATTCCAGTGTATCCTTCCCTGCTCTGAGTCAGGTGCCTTCTCTATTTTGTTCTTGCTCAGACACAACTCCAACTCCGTCTTGTAGTGTCAG
Source organism: Arvicanthis niloticus (assembly GCF_011762505.2). NCBI lineage: Eukaryota > Metazoa > Chordata > Mammalia > Rodentia > Muridae > Arvicanthis > Arvicanthis niloticus. The sequence continues at coordinate 1,324,123 of NW_023044979.1, read as the reverse complement.
GGGCTCCTGTAATTGATATGGTTAGCTCATTGGTTTTGTGTTGTACCAACTTCCTCACTTATTGTGTCTGTGTCATAGTTGTTTTCAGTTCTCAGCATTTCAGAGCTACAGTCATCTGAAGGAGCCTAAATTGAGGGCGTGCCCTCATCAGAATGGCTGGTTGCTATGTCTGTGAGAGATAGTGTTGATGATTAATTAGGAAGGCTCTTCCACCGAGGGTGGCAATATCCCTAAGCAAGAGGTCCTGGGCTGGATGAGAGAGCAGGCTGAGCTTGAGACAGTGACCAAGCAAGAGAGCAAGCCAGGAGATAGTGTTTGTCCATGCTTTTTGCCTTCAGTTTCTAATCTAAGCTTTCAAAATGATGGGCTGTGATCTGACAGAATCATGTACAACAATCACTTATTTCCTGAGATGGTTTTGCTTAGAGGATTCAATCACAGTAGCAGAGTAGCAAGTTAGAACAACAACATGGTATCAAAGGATTATTTTGCTGCTGTACAGAATCTATGTTGTAGATTGTATTCTTGTGGACAGGACAAATTTTGGGTACAAAGGTTTTTGGATTGGTTGGTTTCTTTAACTCTCCATTGGGGGTCCTGCCTGACTGCAGGATGTGGCCTCTTCAGCATCCATATCTCACTGCTATGCATCTCAGGTATGATCAACTCCATAGTCTCCTTGTCACCCTCCAATTCATGGTCTCTGACACATCCTAAATGTACCCCCTTCTCCCAGCCAGCTGCAGATTTTGATTCATTTTCTTCCTTTGGCCCTCTCTTGTCTCTCACCACACCTGTTGCTGGTTCTCCCTGATTTACCCTTCTTATCTGCTCTCCCATGCAGTTCTCTCTCTTCCATCTGCCTCCTATGATGTTATACTCCCCCTTCTGAGTGATATTCAACTGTGCTCATTTGGGCCTTTTTTCTTGTATAGTTTCTTTGTGTCTATGGAGTGTAGTGTGGGTTTCCTATATTTTATGATTACTATTCACTTGTAAGTGAGTACATACATGCATGTGCTTTTACGTCTGGGTTACCCCAATCGAGATGGTAGTTTCTAGCTGTATCCATTTGCCTGAAAAATTCATGATGTCCTTGTATTTTATAGCTGAATAATGTTTCATTTTGTAAATGAAACACATTTTCTATATTCATATTTTAGTTAAGGAGCATCTGGATTCTTTTCAGTTTCAAGTTGTTATGATTAAAATGGCTATGAACTTAGTGGAGACGCTGCTCTAGGTCACCTGCCTCTACAGAGTCCCTCCTGTATCTTCTGTTTGTCCTTTGAGAGGGTGTGGGCCCCTGGGTATCCATGATGGTGTATCAAGTCTCTATTGGGTTAGGTGGATTCTCTCAGCTGAGGCCAGATGTGGCAGCCCAGTTAAGGGAACAGATTCCGAAGACAGACAGCAGTTTTAGGGACAGCTCCTGCTACAGTTGTTGGAGGACCATCATGAAGACTGAGCTGCACATCTGCTACTTATGGGCCATGGTCCTTTGTCCAGGCTGTGTGTGTTATTGTTTGTGGCTCAGTCTCTGAATGTCCCCAAGGATCAAGGTTAGTTGAGTCTGTTGTTCTTCCTGTGGAGTTCCTATCCTCTTCAGGACCGTCAATCCTTCCTCCAACTCTTCCATCAGAGTTACCAAGGTCTATACAATGTTTGACTGTGGATCTCTGCTTCTGCTTCAGTCATCTGCTGGGTGGAGCCTCTGAATGGACAATTATGTAAGGCTCCTGTGTGGGAGCATCACAGAATATCCTTAATAATGTCATGGATTGGAGCTTGTCCATGTGTGTCTCCAATTGAATGAGTTTTCATTGGCCATTCCTTAAGTCTCTGTTCCAGCTTTACTTCTGCATTTCTCTTAGACAGGATAAATTTTGTTCTTGGTGTCTCCAGTGTTGTGGTTGAATCTGATCCTTCAGCTTTCTTCTCATGCTCCCATACATTCCCCATTTGGACTCTGTCCCTAAATCACATAAGATACTGTGCACACATTTGCTGTTCAATGCTATGCTATTTTGCAAACCCGGTGGTTTTATATTTTTAACTTTATTCATTCTGTTTTTGTTTTTCTAGACCAAATTTCCCTGTGAAGGACTTCTTGTTCTGATTGTAGATATAGAAAGCACATAAGCCCCCTGACATGTTTTTGTTAAGTAAGCACATGCTTTTGTGCTGTTCTTCATCCACATCTTTAATTTTGAAATTTAGCCATATGCATAAATTATATTCTATGTCTCTGGATTGCTTATGCTCATGTCATCAATATTATCTGATGCTTCAGATTCATTGAATTGCAGGTGTATGATGTTTTGGTACCTGTTATGTTTGTTGTGAAATTTTTGAACAAATAAGTGCATTATGACTGTGTGCATGAATATGAATATCATGTGTGCCTCATCTTTACTATTGTCAGAAGATAGCCTCAGAACTCCTGATCTTGAAGAAATGGGCAGGTGTTGGTTCACATGTGTATGCTAGAAATTGATCATCATTATGTGGAAGACTAGCACGAGCTTCCATCTCCTGAGCTATAACTCCTCAACTACATTCTTTATTTCTGATCAGTATATACATTACTAATATTTTTATCTGTCCATTTTTAAATCTTTAAACATGCATTTCCTTTTAGTAAAGTTTAATTAATGTTGCTGTTTAAACTCATTCACTTCATGTTTATGCAAGATGAATACAGAACTGTAGTGAATGTATAATTCTTTGCAGGAACTTCAGTAAAGAATTGTGAGTTCTCTCTATCATTTTTGTTTCCTGGTTTATTTTTGTAGCAGAGTGAGGTTCTTAACATGTAACTTTTGCTGTCCTGAAACTCATTTCATGACCTTGTTGGCATCCAGCTCAATGACATACACCTGCCTGTACCTCTGCGATTAAAGACATGAGAAATATATATAACTTGCCCAAAATTTCTGTAGTTAGTAATTGTTCATATTGTTTTTCAAGTGTTTGCTAAGTACAGTTGATCTGTTTCCCTCTTGTAAATCTCTCTCAATTGTCATTTGTGTTGCAAATCTATATCCAATTCAAAGAGTTCAGGATTGACACAGGTGAAACTTATATTTCAAGTTCCTTCTAAATTGACATGGTGATAATAATTCAAGTGTCAGCAAATAAGTGGAGGAATCACCTGAATTATATGATTGCATTGTCCAGTAAGTATGCATTTAATTTGTAGTGGTGTCAGTATCAGGCTTTGTGTTGTACACATGTATGTGATATTTCAGGAAGCAGTGAGTTTCGATGATGTGCATCTGAACTTCACTGCAGAAGAGTGGAATTTCCTGGATCCTTCCCAGAATAATCTCTACAAAGATGTGATGCTTGAGAACTACTGGAACCTCACTGCTACAGGTAAGACTGAATTTTCTTTTGCTTCTCAATATAAGGAAAAAAATGTTTCTGCATTACTGACAATCATCTCTTATTTCAATAGAGAACAAGTAATATTGAGTTGAATAAATCAGGTTCATTGCTGTGAAAATTTAGAGTAACTTTAATTTTGCCTAATTCCAATACCATATCACTTATTTTCTGGTACTGTGTTTTAGGCTATAATTTGGAAGACCATCATATTGAAGAACAGCATCAAACTTCTAGAAGTCATGAAAGGTAATTTTAATGTCTAAACGGATAGAAATATGCCTGTGAGGAAATTTTACTATGATCTGGAAGCTCTAAAGGAAAGCAATTGTGTAAAATATCAGTCATTTTATTGTAGCTATGATTATAATATTCTCCCAAAACTGTGTACCTCAATGTCAGTTATCTGATTTGTGTTTGCAAAGTATTTCTGTAAGAAAGAAGAGAAGGAAACAATGCCGTAAGCGATTCCTTTATTTGAATTGTATCTCAATTAGAACGATGTTGTGGAACTACCAATTTGTATAGTCTCATAATATTTAGATATTGCACATTGATCAGTGATAAACATGCATCCATAACTTTCTAATAAGAAAATACTCCATGATAAAGTTGGTGATACTCATATACTTGTAGTGAAACTTTTAAGTTTATTGTGAGGTCAGTTTATGAGAGTCAAGAATGTTGTTGTGGAAAAACATTAATCATGTCTGATATGAACTAAAAGTAAATGTGTGTGAATTCAATGTAGAAACCTTCCATTTGTTCTTATTTTTTAATGGGTGTATCAGTTCTCAGAATGGATGAAACCATGTGAGCATAGAGATACTAAAAGTAACAACGTACCTCTATGTAGATCAGAACAATGAGAAGATATGTAGTATTCTGCCTTTGGTAGACTTTCTGAATAAGATAGACATTTGCAATTCATTGGTTTTCTGACTTTCCTGAGAACATCCCCAACATCACACTGCAGAAAATCTTTATGTGTACTAGAAGTTTGGAAGTTCTTCTGTTTATCTCACTCACAGTGCTGCAGTGGTGTGATTCACACTATAGGAAAAACTAAGAAAGCAATCAGTGTTTTAATGCCCTGATATCTTCAGACATGTGAAATATATCATACAGAAATCTCATATAGTAAAAAGATGTTTAAAATGTGAGGCATGTAATAAATGCTCTTACCATCACAAATGTTTTCAAAGAGGTAAAGCTACCCACAGTGAGCAAGTACAACTGTGAACATCAAAGTGATAAAACCTTAAGATCTGAGTGTTCTTTATATTACACCAACTGCATAATTTATTTGTATTAATAAAATGATTGATCAGGTTAATGAATGTGGTAAAGCTTTCACATGTGTCCATTATTGTTGCAGGCATGAAAGAAGTCATACTGGAGAGAAACCACATGAATGTAACCAATGTGGTAAAGCCTTTTCACGTCACAGTAATCTCCAAAGACATAAAAGAACACATACTGGAGAGAAACCTTATGAATGTAATCAATGTGGTAAAGCCTTTTCATGTCACAGTCATCTCCAAAGACATAAAAGAACACATACTGGAGAGAAACCTCATGAATGTAGTCAATGTGGTAAAGCCTTTTCATGTCACAGTAATCTCCAAAGACATAAAAGTACACATACTGGAGCAAAACCCTATGAATGTAATCAATGTGGTAAAGCCTTTTCACATCACAGTACTCTCCAAATCCATAAAAGGACACATACTGGAAAAAAACCTTATGAATGTAATCAATGTGGTAAAGCCTTTTCATGTCACAATGGTCTCCGATATCATAAAAGAACACATACTCAAGAGAAACCTTATGATTGTAATAAATGTGGTAAAACCTTTGCAAGATCCAGTCATCTCCAAAGACATAAAAGAACACATAGTGGAACGAAACCTCATGAATATAATCAAGGTGGTAAAGCCTTTCCATGAAGTTTTTTTTCCTCCTAACACTTATACAAGAACCCATATTGGAGAAAAACTATGAATGTTATCCTTGTGTTAAAGCATTTGCATGTCCCACTAGTCTGGAAAACATTAATGATTTTATACTGGAAAGACACTTCATGAATGTAATTAATGTGGTAAAGACTTTTCAGAACCTTAGAATCTCCATTATTATAAAAAACATGTACAGGAGAGAAACTTTACCGATGTAAATCAATGTGGTAAAGCATTTGCAAGTTCAGTCATCTGCAGTGACAGGAATGATTACATGCAAGAGAGAAACCTGCTTGAATATTAACACAACAGAAATCACAGTGGTGAGAACCTTTATTAACGTAATCACTGTGGTAAAACCTTGGCAATTCACTTTTATCTGTGATTACATAATAGGACACATTCAAGAGAGTGACTCAATGTAATCAAGGTGTTAATCCCTTGCACGACACAGTCATCACCCATTACATAAAAGAACACATACTGGAGAAAAACTGAATGTCATGAATGAGGTAAAGCCTTTCAAGGACACAGTCATCTCTGAATACACAAAACAAAATGTGCAGAGTGAAACCTTATGAATGTAGTCAATGTGATAAAGCCTTTGCGTGTCACTGTACTCTCCAAACACTTAAAGGAACACACCCTTGAGAGAAAACTTAAGAAATGTAATGAATGTGGTAAAGCCTGTGCATATCTCTGTAAAGTTTCAAATGATTGTTGACACTTGTCACATTTTTTTCACATAATAAATAATCCCGAGAAACTCAATGACTGTGTGTTGGGTAAGATCATACAACTTATTTGCAGTCACAGATTACTTTTGACATTATTGAAGGTGCCCAAACACTACTGTGATACACAAAGGCTTTAATGGATTGATTACTTACTAAAGAATTTAGTCTTCTATAAAGATACCAGAAAGTATAGTAGAAATAAACTGTGGTGATTTAAATATGCTTGACCCTAAGAAGTAGCAATATTAAGAGATGTGCCTTGAGGGAGATGTTACCTTTTTGAAGAAATTGAATTACTGTTGTGATGATCTTTGGAGCTCAGGCCAGTACAAAACAGACCCTCCTACCACTTGCCTGGAAAACAGTCTCTTCCTGAATACCTTCACATGAGGATGCAGAACTCTCAGCTCCTCCTCCAGTATCATGGCTGCCTGCATGTTGACATTCCTGCTATGATGGCAATGGACTAAACATTTGAAAGTGTAAGCCAGGCCCAATTAAATATTTGCCTTTAACACAGTTGCCTTGGTTACAGTGTCTCTTCTTAGCAATGGAAATTCTATCTAAGACAGAAGTTGGTACCCCAGACTTAAGTATTGCTATGATAGCCCTGACTGTTGTTTTTTATTTTGTTTTATGGAGCAATGTGGGTTTTTAGACTTTGGATCAGTATATGCATTAAGTGGAACTTACTGGTCCATCCTAGTAGGAATATGAAACACATATGTAGTGAGGGTGATTTGAACTTTGTGTGTAGTTATTTGATGTTTTGCAGAAGAATGTTGCTGTCTTTTGCCCTTGTCTGTAGAGTGTCCTTGAAGATAACGTAAAGAGGTTGATGTTCATTGCACTGACAAAGGAAGTCTCAGTGAAGCCAGTAAAACCTTTGACCTATGTTTAGTCTCATGATGATTGTTTTGAGCAAGCATAGTAATGTTAGAAAGAAAAAAATATAAAATGTTAGGTCAAAGGAGAAAATCTAACCAGGAAGTTGAATAAAGGTAAATTCTGTGATCAATGATATTAAATGGAATTAAAGGAACAGTGACATTAGGGCAAGATTCCATCCACCTAAACTTACGAATGTGAAGTTGGACAAAGGAGAACTGTACCGTGTTAGGCATTATTACCACCTAGTTATTGTTTTCATGTGGACACAAGAGTTACCAGTATGTGTGAAGTTGACAATTGATGGATTGTGATTACTATTCTGGGTTATCATTTTAAGAACTAAAATAAAATACTTAAGTACAGGCATGGAGGTACGAGCCTTAAATCCCAGATAAACGTCAAACAGATCTCGGATTCAAGTCTTCCAGGTAGAGAACACGATTTAAGTAAGGAAATTTTAGGTATGGGCAAAGTGTTACACATGTATTACCCAACATTCAGAAGACAGAGCCATGCAAATCTGAGTTCAAGGTTTATCTACAGAGCAAGTTCAAGGACAGCTGAGCTTAGGCAGTGAAGTTGTTGAAAAATAGAAAGCTGGTGATGATGTAATAGAAGGGGCAATGTTCCAGCCCCAACAAGCAGAGGAACTCAGGAAATCTTAGAGGCAAGAATGGAAGGGATGACTGAGACAATTGATGCTGGTTGGCTGTAGTTAGAAAATTAGTGGTGAGGAAGAAGAAACCAGCATCACTGAGGTGAAATCTTCTGGTAAGTGTTTTCTAAGAGGAGAAAGACATTGTATTCCAGAGGTAGCCAAGGTTGTCCCATGTGGTGCAGCTTGACTCAGTCCTGTGTAAGACTCACCCAGGTGGCACTGGTTTTAAGGCATGAATATTTCATGCAGCACAGCTGAGGCTTGGCACCATGAAGTGAGCATGAGAGGAATGCAGTGAATACTGTATGTCATGGAAGAACCCAGCATGTTGAAGATGTCAGTCCCACGGGATGAGCAGAAAGGACAGCAGCAGCAGTTGATTGGAGTCAAGCAGAACCTAGTGTACTATAGAGGGTAGAGCTGGAGAAAGACCCAGCTTCTTTTTAGGAGTTCAGATCATCTGTGGATCCCAGATACTGGAACAAGAAGCTGTAATTTTGAAGTTACTTTACAGACCCCAAAATCTTTAGATTCCCAAGATATTGGATACCTTCTCAGGAAAACTACTTTCAGGAAATATAATCAGCCAAAGAGAAGGAATTGTACTGCAGTGAGCAGGACAGGAAGGAGTTGGAGATCTGAAGAACACTTTGACATCAGACATGGAGATGCAGAGTTTGGAGATTGCCTTGCTGGCTGTTGGTCTTCTTTTGTCCCAGTATTTCCTCACAGTGGTGATTAGGAATGGTGAAGTATATCCTGTGAATTTGGATGGATATTATGTGCTATGTTTATGAAAGTATAGGGTATCATAGTTATATGATTGGATGAATCTTAGAAGAGACTTTGAACTTTGGACTTTTAACATTCATGAGACTTCTATAGATGATGAGGACTTTTTAAATTGAACCTCACATATTTTGTATTATGCTGTTTAAAAATATGGTCCCCACACACTCATGTGTTTGCACAATCATATGGGGCCAGGCAGTGGAATGTGGTAGTATGAATATGCTTGGCTCAGGGAGTGGGAGGAAGTTATTATGAGATGTGGCCTTGGAGGAAGTGCATCACTAAGGGTCTGGTTTTTGAAGTCCCACATGGTGCAGAATGGGCCCTCCTACTAGCTCCCTGGCAGACAGTCTCTTCCTGGCTGCCTTAGGATCAAGATGCAGAACTGTCAGCTTCTTCACCAGCATCATGTTTTTATTATGCCTACATTGCTTCCTACTATGACAAAAAAGGACTAAATCTCTGAAACTGTAAGCCAGTCCCAATTAAAGTGTTGCTTTTATAGGAGTTGCCTTGTTCATGATTTCTCATCATAGCAATGGAAACACTAAGACAGACACCCTGTGAGTGGATTTAATATGGTCAAGCCTTTGCACTATTCTCTAGTCTTCATTATCATGAAAGAATACATGCTAGAGTCTAAGCATTTCCCCTGTGACTCAGGACATGCCCTCTTATTCTTAAGCATGCCCTCTGTGACTCAGGACATGCCCTCTGAGTCTTAAACACACCCCCTGTGACTCTGGACAGAGTTCTAAACAAGCTCCCTGTGCCACAGGACACACACCCCTGAGTCTTAATCACTCCCTCTGTGTCTTGGGACACATCCTCTGAGTTTTAAGCACACCCACTGTGACTCAGGACAAGTACCTTCAATCTTAAACATATCCTCTGTGACTCAGGATATTCCCCTGAGTCTTAAGTATGCCCCCAGTGACTAGGGACTGGCCTGCTGAGTGCTAAACATACACCCTGTGTCTCAGGACACACCCCCTGAGTTTTAAGTACATCTCTCTGTGTCTCAGGACACACCCCCTGAGTCTTAAACACACCCTCTGTGACTCAGGACACACCCACAGAGTCCTAATGGACATGTTTAGTATAATACAGCCTTTGCACACCTCTGTAGTCTTCATCATTATGAAACTATTCATGTAGGACAGTGGTTACATACTGTGCTAAAGCCTTTACATCATGGGGTCCACTGAGATCCAACACAACTCAAACACAGGACAAGGCAAATGATAAGAATTCATTGTAATCAAGTCACTGCTGATAAATCAGGGCCACAAAATTACACTCAGAAGCTTATCTGCAATACCCAGCCTCACCCCCACCCTGAACCAGAAAGTTATATAGCATTCAAAAGTCAAAATCACACTGTCCTGTGCCAAGTTACAGTGACATTTTTCTCCCAATCACATTTTTTTTCTGTTGTTACTCTATGTCAAATGATACAGAATGTAGGTTGTATGGGCTACACTATCACAGCCATTTGTTCTTTTGTGGTTAGGAATATGCATTATGTTTTGAGAAATAAAACATGAATAACAGAAATTATGGTTAGGAACAGTTGTTATGTTTTAGGAAACAACAAATGAATGATGAAAGCTGGTCAGATATTGTTAACTATACAGGTCCCCTATGACCTAAAACTTAGGTTGAATTTATGATTGAATAGAGATTGGTAACAAAAAGGCGGTCCTTAGGGCAACTTTCTTTTGCTTCTTCTCAACATTTGTATATTATCAACGTATTAGAATATATAACAGAGCACATATTGAAGACATATCTTACAAATTTTACCAATGAGATAAAATCTTTTCACAACACAGTCATCTATGAACATAGAAGAACACATCCTGGAGAGAAACGCTATGAATAAGCAATGTGGTAAAGCTTATGCATGTGGCAGTCAGCCTAGAAATCATGAGAAAAGGTCATAATGCAGAGAAATCCTATAAACGTAGTCAATGTGTTAAAGTTGTGTACTTTCTGGTATCTTTATATAAGAGTAAACTCTTCAGCATGAAATCAATCTATTAAACCCTTTGTGGATCACAGTAGTCTTTGAGGACCCTCAAGAATACCAAAAGTAATCTGTGACTACAAAGAATTTGGTCAGATCTTACCCAACACACTGAGTTACTCAAGGTTATTTATTATGAGGAAAAATGTGACAAGTGTCAACAATCAGTTCAAACTTTATGATATCTCTCTATTTTGTTTTAACGTGCAAACTCATTTGTAACACACTTCCATTGAGTTACTCAAGGTTATTTATTATGAGGAAAAAATGTGACAAGCATAACAATCAATTCAAACTTTATGATGTCTGTCTATTTTGTTTGCAGTTACAAACTCATTTGTAATGCCACTGCATTTTCTTTGTATTTTTAGTTGATCATGTATACAACAAAGTTGCTGAAAGGGCTTATCAGCTCTAGGAATTACATTTGGAAGTTTTGGTCCACTTGTATCATCTTCAAATAAAGACAATTTTGGCCAGGCAGTGGTGTTGCATACCTTTAACCCCAGCACTTGGGAGGTAGAGGCAGGCAGATTTCTTAGTTCAAGGCCAGCCTGGTCTACAGAGTGAGTTCCAGGACAGCCAGGACTACCCAGAGAAACCCTGAATCGAAAAACAAAAAAAAAAAAAAAAAAAAAAAAAAAAAAAAGAGAGAGAGAGAGAGAGAGAGAGAGAGAGAGAGAGAGAGAGAGAGAGAGACACTTTTACTTCCTCCTTTCTAATCTGTATTACCTTTATCTTCTTCAGTTTTATTGCTCTTGCTAAACTTTTAGATAGTATTTTAAATAGATGTGGAGAGAATGAACCACCTCATCTTCTTTGTGAATTAGTGGAATTAATATAAATGTCTCTCCATTTAATTTAATGTTGGCTATAGGTTTATAGGTTTGTAGTAAAGTGACATTATTATGTTTAGGTATGTTCCTTGTTTCCTTAATCACTCCAGAAACTTATAAAGTGGGATTAAATATTGTCACAGAATTTTTCATCATCTAATGAGATGACCACTTGTTTTATTTTCTTACACATTAAGCACATTACATTAAACCATTACTGGATCTCTTTAATGGAGCCTGCCTCATTGATCATGGGGGATGATCTTTTGAAGTGTTTTCTATTTTATTTAATTTATTTTATTTTATTAAATATTTTTGCACCGGTGGTTTTAAGGGAAAATGGTCTGTAATTCTTTTTTGTAGCTGAGTCTTTATATTGATTTGGGTATTTGCATAACCATGGGTTCACAAAATAAAATCAGCTAAGGTTTCTTCTTTATCTATATTGTTGAATACTTTGAGGAATATTCTCATGAACTCCTCTTTGGAAGTCTGGTAGGATTCTACCCTGAAACTCATGGCCCTGGCCTCTATTTGTTTGCAGACTTGTAATGACTTCTCTTTTTCGAGGTGTTTAGGTCTGTTTAAGTTATTTACCTTAGTTTGATTTAACTTTGGTAAGTGGAACCTATTGAGGAGATTAGCCTTTTAGAATTTCTAGTTTGGTGGAGTACAGGCATTTTGAAACTATGTCTTTACCATTCTCTGGCTTTATTCATTGTCTGGTTTTTTGTCACCATTTTGATTTTAGATTTCATTAATTTGGATATTCTCTGTCTTTTAATAAGTGTTTCTACTTTGTCTAATAAAAGGCTCAAAGGACCAACTCCATGTTTCATTAATTCTTTGTATTCTTCTCTTTCTATTCTATGGATTTTGATCCCAATTTGACAATATCTTGATGTCTACTTCTTTCCTTCATTGTTCACTCAATTCTTTCTGTTCTAGACTTTAAAGGATGCTCTTAAATTGCCAGTGTGAGAGCTCTCCACTTTTTTCATGTATGGATTTTGTGCTATGAACGTTCATCTTAGAGACAATTTCATTTTCTTTGTGTTCCATAAGATTCCGCATTTTGCATATTCATTTGCATTGACTTCTGTAAGGTCTCTAATTTCTTCCTTTATTTCTGTCTTAACCTAGTTTTCACTCAGTAGTGAGGTGTGCAGTTTCCATGAGTTTGTAAGCTTTGTGTTCTTTCTGGTTTTGTTGATATCCAGCTGTAATCCATGGTGGTCTGAGAAGATACATGGTGGTAGCTTGTTTTTCTTGTATGTATCGAGACCTGCAATGTGTCTGAATATGTTTGCAGTTTACAAGTGAGTTTAATGAGGTGCTAAGCAGAAGGTACATTCTCTTATATTTCCGTATAATGTTCTCCAAATTTCAGCTGGATTCATGTTCATGCTATCAGTTAGCTGGAGTATTTCTCTGTCTAATTTTGGTCTGGGGAATTTATCCATTGGTGAGAATGGAGTATTGAAATTTGCAAGTATAAAATATGAAGGTTATTATGTGATTTTTACTTTAAAATACTTTATTTTACAAAGGTATGTGACCCTGTATTTAAGGCACAGATGTTAATAATTGAAATGTCATCTATGGTAATTGTTTTCCCTTTGATGAATATGTCATATCTTTCTCCAATTTTTTTGATTTTTTAAAAACTATTTTAAAATGGCTACCCCAGCTTGCTTCTTTGGTCTATTTGCTTGAAATAAGTTTTTACAACCCTTTACACTGAAATAATGCTTATTCTTGATGTTGAGATAGCTTTCTTTTTTCTTTCTTTCTTTTTACAGTTTTATTGTTTTTTTAATGATTTGTTTATTTATTTTATGCATATGAGTACATCATTGCTCTCTTCAGAGACATAAGAAGAGGGCATCAGACCCCATTACAGATTGTTGTGATCCACCCTAACCCACCCTGAAACTGTATATAAGGGCTCTATTTAGGGGAAGTAAAGTGCTCAAGAATCATCCTGGTGTCCTAGAATTTATGTCACAAGACCTGTAACACTTGGGGAGAGCTCTGCTCTCCCAGAACCTGCCTGGGACACCAAGCTACTTCCTTGCCAGCTAGCCAGCTTCTTATTGGCCCAGCCCAGGCCTGGGTCAGCTCAGTGCAGAGAGACAGGGGCAGCACCTGGGAGAAACCAGTCAGTGACAGCATTGAGCAAGTGGAGGTGGCAGTGAAGGCAGGCAATCTCAGCTCCTGCCCGCACTCTGTGTCCTTGGACCAGACCTCCTGAATCAGGCTGGAGACCTACAGACAGTGGAGACAGCAGCTAGCCCTCCCTGCTCTCACCCTGAACCCAGCCAGGAGATCATCATGGGACACCCTCCAGAACAGGGGAGCCAGAGATGGCTGTAATTGTGATTACTGTCCAATGGTTGAAATTGAATGGAAAGTAAGAAGATAGAGGATACTCAGTAGTCCTGGCTCTGGTTCTTTCTAGAAAAGGTCATACTGTGCTTTCAGATGCCTTTCCTTTAAAGAAGATGAAAGGGAAATATTGTTCCAGTAACCATTATTAGACATGGAAGTTGGAAGGAAACATGCTGGTCCCTGTGGTGGTGCATGCCTTTAACTTCAGAACCCAACAGACAAGTCAGGAAGATCATCAGGCCAAGACCCAGCTCAGCTATCTAATGAACTTGAGGCTTGCCTAAGCTAAATTAAACCATCTTACTTTCACCTCAAATATTTTCATTGAAACTGGTTAGAAAATGTGTCATGTGAGTACATACATCCGTACATATCCCTTTCTATTTAATGTTTTTAGATGTGAATAAATGCATTAGAAAACAAGAAGAGTTAATAATAAAATATTAAAATGAATTTCTGTGGGGGAATTTAAGTTTACTTTAGCTTTTGGGTTTTCTCTTTCGCATCTATATTTCATCAATTTATGTATTAAACATGGATTCCTCATGCAGTTTAATCAAAAGCACAAGCTATGACAAACAGTCTACACAACAGGTATGGTCTGTAATATTTCGTTCTAATTACTAGGGATTAAAAAAATATTAAATACACATTTGTAGCCCAGCTGCAGAGGTCACACATGGATCTGAAAAGTCTCTGATAGGAGAAGGCCAAGAAAATCTCCAGTGCTGAAGAAAAATCACATAATTCCCAGGATGAGATTTTGTTTTCTCATTAAGCAGCACGGAAGCCTGCTTGTGAGCAAGACAGTGACTTTGAGCCTTCACAAGACCAAGGGCCTCTCTTCCCATTGATGCCCAACAGGGCTATCCTCTGGTACATATGCAGATGGAGCCATGGTTCTCTCCATGTGTACTCCTCAGTTGGTGGTTTAGTCCCTGGGAGCCCTGGGGGGTCTGGTTGGTTGATATTGTTGCTCTTCCTCTGGGGTTGTAAACCCCTTCAGCTCCTTCAGTCCTTTCTCTAACTCCTCCATTGGGGACCCTGTGCTCAATTCAATGGTTGGCTGCAGGTATCTGCCTCTGTATTTGTCAGGCTCTGGCAGAGCCTCTCAGGAGACAGCTATATCATGTTCCTGTCAGCATGCACTTCTTGGTATTCACAATATTGTCTGTGTTTGTTGACTGTATATAGGATGGATCCCCAGGTGCAGCAGTTTCTGAGTGGCCTTTCCTTCAGTCTCTGCTCCACACTTTGTCTCGGTATTTGCTCCCATGAGTATTTTGTTTCCCTCTTCTAAGAAGAACCACTCAAACCACACTTTGGTCTTCCTTATTTTCTCTCCCTCTCTCTCTCCCTATTCCTCTCCCTCTCCCTCTCCCTCTCCCTCTCCCTCTCCCTCTCCCTCTCCCTCTCCCTCTCCCTCTCCCTCTCCCTCTCCCTCTCCCTCTCCCTCTCCCTCTCCCTCTCCCTCTCCCTCTCCCTCTCCCTCTCCCTCTCCTTCTCTTTCTCTGTTTTGTTTTTTTTTTGAGACAGGCTTTCTCTGTGTTGCCCTGGCTGTCCTGGAACTCACTCTATAGACCAGGCTAACCTTGAACTCAGAAATCCACCTTCCTCTGTCTCCCAAGTGCTGGGATTAAAGGTGTGCAGGACCACTGCCCGGCTTGTCTTTATTCTTGAGTTTCATGTTGTCTGTGAACTGTATCAGGTATTCTGAGATTTTGGGCTAATATCCACTTATCAGTGAGTGCATACCATGTGTGTTATTTTGTGTTTGGGTTAACTCACTCAGGATCATATTTTCTAGTACCTTCCATTTGAGTAAGAATTTCATGAATTCAATGTTTTAAATAGCTGAGTAATATTCCATTGTGTAAACGTACCACATTTTCTGTATCCATTCCTCTGTTGAAGGACTTCTGGGTTCTTTCCAGCTTCTGGATATTATAAATAAGTTTGCTATAAAAATAGTGGAGCATATGTTCTTGTTCTATGTTGGAGTATCTTCTGGGTATATGCCCAGGAGTGGTAGAGCTGGGTCCACAGGTAATGCTATGTCCAATTTTCTGAGGAACTGCCAGACTGATTTCCAAAATAATTGTACCAGCTTACAATCCCACCAACAATGGAGGAGTGTTCCTCTTTCTCCACATCCTCACCAGCATCTGCTGTCACCTGAGTTTTTGATCTTAGCCATTCTGACTGGTGTGAGGTGGAATCTCGGGGTTGTTTTGATTTTCATTTTTCTGATGATTAAGGATTTGAACATTTCTTTAGGTGTTTTTCAACCATTTGAGTTTCCTCAGTTGAGAAATCTTTTTGCTTTGTACTCCATTTTTAATAGGGTTATTTGGTTCTCTGGAGTATAATTTCTTGAGTTCTTTGTATACATTGGATATTAGCCCTCTATCAGATGTAGGATTGGAAAATATTTTTTTCCCAATCTCTTGGTTGCCATTTTGTCCTATTGACAGTGTCCTTTTCCTTACAGAAACTTTGCAATTTTATGAAGTCCCATTTGTCAATTCTTGATCTCAGAGCATAAATCATTGGTGTCCATTTCAGGAACTTTTCCCCTGTGCCCATGTGTTTGAGGCTCTTCCCCACTTTCTCTTCTCTTTGGTTTCAGTGTATCTGGTTTTATGTGAAGGATCTTGATCCACTTGGACTTGAGCTTTGTACAAGGGGATAAGAATGGTCGATTTGCAATCTTCTACTTGCTGACCTCCAGGTGAACCTGCACCATTTGTTGAAAATACTGTCCCTTTTCCACTGGATGGTTTTAGCTCCTTTGTCAAAGATCAAGTGACCATAGACATGTGGGTTCATTTCTGGGTCTTCAATTCTATTCCATTGATCTTCCTGCCTGTCTTTGTACCAATACCATGCAGTTTTTATCACTACTGCTCTGTAGTACAGTTTGAGGTTAGGGATGGTGATTCCCCCAGAAGTTCTTTTATTGTTGAGAATAGTTTTCCCTATCCTGGGTGTTTTGTTATTCCCAATGAATTTGCAAATTTCTCTTTCTATCTCTATGAAGAATTGAGTTGAAATTTTGATGGGGATTGCATGGAATCTGTAGATTGCTTTCAGAAAGATGGCCATTTTTAGTATATTAATCCTGCCAATCCATGAGCATGGGAGATCTTTCCATCTTCTGAGATCTTCAATTTCTTTCATCAGAGGCTTGAAATTCTTGTCTACAGATGTTTCACTTGCTTGGTTAGATTCACACCCAGGAATTTTATATTATTTGTGACTATTATGAAGGGTGTCATTTCCCTAATCTCTTTCTCAGCCTGTTTATCCTTTGAGTAGAGGAAGGCTACTGATTTGTTTGAATTAATTTTATATCCAGTCACTTTTCTGAAGTCCTTTATCAGGTTATCTGTTGGAGGTTTTGGGGTTACTTATGTATATTATCATATCATCTGCAAATAGTAATAATTGACTTATTCCTTTCTTATTTGTATCCTTTTATTTCCTTTTGTTGTCTAATTGCCCTGGCTAAGATTTTGAGTACTATATTGAATAGGTAGGGAGAGAGTGGCCAGCCTTGTCTAGTCCCTGATTTTAGTGTGATTGCTTCAAGTTTCTGTGCCTGTGCAGGCTTGAATAGTTCTCTGTGTCCTGAGTGCTCTGAGTTCTGCTTTCAGGTGCTGTGTGGAGACCTCAGGGAAGCTCTGAAATTGAGTCATGGTGAGCACAGGATCACTGCCCATAATGAGTAGGGGCAGGCGGTTGAGCAGTTGGAGCTGGGGTGTTGGGTACTTTCTGGAACTGGATGGAAAGCATCAGCCAGATGTGACCACCTGTGACGTGCCTGGTGATGCTCCTCACGAGTTAGATCAGGAGGTGACCTCTGAGTAATTTCACTGTCATGGCTGATTCTGAATCTGCCGAAAACATTTGGACCAGTTGCTTTTCTGTAGAAACATGGGTGGTTTCTCTGACTCTGCATCACATGTGTCCAAACCGTTTTGTCTTATATAGTATACATTAAGAAGACAGGTATAGCTGGGCAGTGGTGGCACATGCTTTTAATCCCAGCACTTGGGAGGCAGAGGCAGAGGATGATGGTGATGGAACAATGGTCAATAATCATGTTAATCAATAATCAATACTAATCAATTGCCAATTATCAATACTAGTCAATAACCAAAAGTGATCAATAATCGTAATAATCAATAATCACCAACCAGTGCTAATCAATAATCAATACTAATCAGTAGCCAATAATAATCAATAATTGATGGCACATGCCTTTAATCCCAGCACTTGGGAGGCAAAGGCAGGCAAATTTCTGAGTTCAAGGTCAGCCTGGTCTAGAGAGTGAGTTTCTGGACTGCCAGGGCTACTCAGAGATAACAGCCAGAGACTACATTTCCCATAAGGACTCGTGCCAAGATTGTGGTCCGAAAACTAACTGCTTATGCGCAGTAAACGCAATTCAAGATGGCGGCTGGTCTTCAAACTACATATCCCATGATGCCGTGAGAAAAAGCAAGATGGCAGCCGGCCGAAGACTACATTTCCCACGATGTTTGGAAATCCCCACCAGATGTGATCCACTTCACCTTGGGCCAGAGTGACTGCGCTACCATACCGACACCGCCACAGTCAGGGAGGATCACCTTGTTCCCGGTGGCATAGGCGGGTTCCTTCTGATGTCACAGACCTCGCAAGGCAATCCTATCACCCGCCGCAGACCGGGGATATGACCGGAGCTTCCAGTACCATGGCCGGCGGTTGGAAGCGGAGGCCCCGGGCTGCCCGTGAGCGGGTGGCGGTGCCTGTGAATCTGAGGCAGTAGCATGACCGGAGCTGCTTCCAGGTACTGTGGCTGGGCGACCTATGGACACGCCCCCAGACTTGTAGGAAAAAGAACTATATCACCTTGGGCGTTGTTATTGAAAGACCCCAGGAGGGGAGACCCTCACTCTAGTCTCTAATAACTGGCAAAACAGCAAGAGTCTTTATTTCGGAAATCATCCAGCTGAGGTCGTGACTCAGAGCAAGGAGTGTTGACCTCCAGGCAAGGGGGTGGGGGGAAGGGTATTTAAAGGAGAAAACCACAAATCAGTCAGGTTACGGAGAAACCAAGGAAGGGTATCATAAAAATAGTGGAAAGTTTCAGTCCTTAATTCAGTCGGTCATGTGGGAAACATCATGTACATGTTTAAATCCCAGGATATGAGCATCAAGCAAATCTCTGATTCAAGTCATCCTGATACAGAACCTGTTTTAGGTAAAGAAAAGCTTAGATACAGGCAAAGTGTTACATATGTATTACCCAGCATTCAAGAGACAGAGCCATACAGACCTCTGAGTTTAAGGTTCATCTACTGAGTAAGATCCAGGACAGCCGAGCTTAGGCAGTGAAGTTGTTGAAAAATATAAAGCTGGTGATGATGTAATAGAAGGGGCCATGTTCCAGCCCCAGCAGGCAGAGGAACTCAGCAGCTTTGTCCATGTGGCTCTGTTTTAGAGGGAAGAATAGAAGGGACAACTGAAACAATTGATGCTGGTTGGCTGTAGTTAGAAAATTAGTGGTTATGAAAAAGAAACCAGCATCACTGAGGTGAAATCTTCTGGTGAGTGTTTTCTGAGAGGAAAAAGAGGCTGTGTTCCAGAGGTAGCCAAGGTTGTCCCTTGTTGTGCACCTGGAGTTGATCATGTGTGAGAATCACCCAGGTGGTATTGGTTTTAGGCATAAATGAATCTCATGCAGAGCAGCTAAGGCTTCGCCCAGTGAAGGAAGTGTATGAGAGGAAAACAGTGAATCCTAGTTTCAGGGGAAGAACCCAGCATATTGAAGATGTCAGTTCCAAGAGATGAGCAGAGAGAACAGCAGCAGCAGTAAAGTGGAATCAAGCAGAACCTAGAGTGCTATAGATGGAAGCGCTGGTGAAGAGACCCAATCTCTTTTGAGGAGGACAGATGATCATGTGTGGATCCCAAATACTGGAACAAGAAGCTATAATGTTAAAGTTACCTTTGAATCCCTAATATTTTGAGATTCCAGAGTTGTGGGGTACCTGCTCAGGAAAACAGTTCCAGAGAGTGCAGTAACAGATAGTGAGGTAGGTCTTTGGAAAAAGTACCTTTTCGACTGCCACGCATGGCTTGTGCTTGAAAAGGAGCATCTTTCAATAATAAGGACTGCAGGCACAAAGATGAGTTTGTAAAGCCCAATCAATTCTGTTTCTGGGATTGCACAAAGTCCACTTGACTAAACATCCTATGACAAATCCCGCTTGTCAAAAGCCAGTCAAGGTACAACTGCAGGGTTAAGCTACATATCGATAACTAACACACCTTACAGAGAAAAAGTTAGTCTACCCATCATGGGTGTCAGATGATTTTACCCCCTTGGTTGGTTCCTGCAGATTATGCCAGTCATGCAGCTTTCAAAATATTAAGTTGCTGGCCTGTGTGTTAATGTCCCAATCTTGCTGTAACTGCAATAAATACCCAGCACCCCTAGACTTGGTCTCTCAGATTCGATCTCATGTGAGGCTGACTGGTGAGAATCCTTATTACAGACCTCATAATAAAGACCTCCATGTGTTTGTGTTGCAATAGGCTCCTTGTTGGTTGTCGGGGTCTCTGTGACTTGGACATAACATCTTAGTGCATTGACTGGAAAGTCATAGCCCTGAAGTGCTTCAAAGATGTTCCAGAGCCTGGTATTTCTCTGGTCTTAATTTCTGGGAAGGTTAGCGCAGACTTGGAACCCTGCTACAGGGCTCACAGCTGCCGTCCTCTCTTCATTTTCTCCTCTGTCCAAGTGGAAGAATCTACTGGGAAGCCTTTACCACTCCCTTGTGGCTGGCTATTTTTTGTGTGGAAGTTTGCCATTCTCTCACTGAGGTAATAAAACAAATTCCACCCTAATGGATTTAGTTACTAGCCCCACACCTTGGGTTAAATCCTTCTTAACAACAGGACCTAGACCTATTGACCAGTTCATGACAGAGAGCTCTTCCAGACAGCATCTAGGTCAAAATCTACCTTTTTTACAAGGTAGAAAAACAATGACCTCATTTCCCACCTCCTGAACTACCCTCTGCCCAGTTCATATGTGAGTCTGTAGTTTTGAACTTGGAGCTGTCATGAGATGGAAGGTCATTGTTCATCGATTCTAACAAATTTAGTATATCTTCCTTGGGACAGAGATCCTGTCCTTTGTGGTGATCATTTCTGGGTCTGTGAGATAATCTGCTTTTCTGTCCACCTTCCAGCTGTTTTAGCCACAGCTTTGGTAGCACTGGCCTGGGAACCCAGGGTTAAAGATGCCTCACCCCAGGTCAGCACAGCTTCTAAGCTCCCCATTCCAGTGTATCCTTCCCTGCTTTGAGCCAGGTGCCCTCCCTATTTTGTCCTTGCTCAGCCAAAACTTTAAGTTCCTCATGGGGTGGCAGGAGCTTCTGTATTGATATGGTTAGCTCATTGTTTTTGTGTTATAACAACTTCCTCATCTATTATTGTATCTGTGTCATACTTGTTTTCGGTTCTCAGCATTTCAGAGCTAAAGTCATCTGAAGGAACCTCAGTTGAGGGCGTGTCCTCATCAGGATGGCTGGGTGCTATGTCTGTGAAAGATAGTGTCGATGATTGATTAGGAAGACTCTTCTATGCCAGGCAGTGATGGCGCACACCTTTAGTCCCAGCACTTGGGAGGCAGAGGCAGGAGAATTTCTGAGTTTGTGTCCAGCCTGGTCTACAGAGTGAGTTCCAGGATAGCCAGGGCTACATAGAGAAACCCTGTCTTGAAAAACCAAAAAAAAAAAAAGGAAGGCTCTTCCACTGAGGGTGGCAATATCCCTAAGCAAGTGGTCCTGGGCTGGATGAGAGAGCAGGCTGAGCATGAGACACTGACCAAGCAAGAGAGCAAGCCAGGAGACAGTGTTTGTCCATGCTTTTTGCCTTCAGTTTCTAATCTAAGCTCTCAAAATGATGGACTGTGATCTGACAGAACCATGTACAATAACCACTTATTACCTGAGACGGTTTTGCTTAGAGGATTCAATCACAGCAGTAGAGTAGCAAGTTAGAACAACATGGTATCAAAGGGTTATTTTACTGCTGGATGAAATCTGTGTTGTAGATTGTATTCTTGTGGACAGGAGCAAATGTTGGGTAATAAGGTATTTGGATTGGTTGTTGTCTCTAACTCTCCACTGGGGGGTCCTGCCTGACTGCAGATGTGGCCTCTTCAGCATCCATATCTTACTGCTATGCATCTCAGCTAAGATCAACTCCATAGTCTCTTACCACACATGTTGCTGGTTCTCCCTAATTCCCCTTCTTATCTGCTCTCCCACCCAATTCTCACTCTTCCATCTGCCTCCTATGACTCTTTTAGTCCCTCTTCTGAGTGAGATTCAACTGTGCTCATTTGGGCCTTCCTTCTTCTTTAGCTTCTTTGGGTCTAAAGAGTATAGTGTGTGTTTCCTTTTTTATGATTATTATTCACTTGTAAGTGGGTACATACATCCGTGTGCTTTTAGGTCTGGGTTACCTCACTCAGGATAGTATTTTCTAGTTGTATCCATTTGCCTTCAAAATTCATGATGTCCTTGTATTTTATAGCTGAATAGTTTTTCCTTTTGTAAATGAACCACATTTTCTATATCCATATTTTGTTTGAGTGACATCTGGTATTTTTCCAGTTTCAAGCTGTTATAAATAAAATAGCTATGAACTTTGTGAAGTCCCTACTCTAGGTCCACTGCCTGCACAGAGTCCCTCTATCTAATATCCTCTGTTTCTCCTTTGATAAGGTGTGGGTCCCTGGGTATCTCAACACCACGGTGCATCAAGTCTCTGCTGAGTTAAGTTCATCCTTTCAATTGAAGCCAGGCATGGCAGCCCAGTTCAGGGAGCATATTCCAAAAATAGGCAGCAGCTTTAGGGACAGCCCCTGATACAGTTGTTGGAGGACCATCATGAAAACTGAGCTACACATCTGCTACATATGTTCTAGGGGCCTTAGTCTAGACTGTGTGTGTTATTTGGCTTGTGGATCAGTCTGAGTATCCTCAAGGGTCCAGGTTAGTTGAGACTGTTGGTCTTCCTGTGGAGGAGTTCCTATTGTCTTCAGGGCCATCAATCCTTCCCCCAACTCTTCCATAACAGTCCCCAAGGACCATTCAATGTTTGACTATGGTTCTATGCATCTGTTTCAAGTCAGCTGCTGGGTGGAGCCTCTTAATGGACAATTATGCAAGGCTCCTGTGTGGGAGCATAACAGAGTATCTCAAATAATGTCATGGATTGGTGTTTATCTATAAGGTGGGTCTCTAGCTGGGCAAGTTTTCATTGGCCATTCCCTCAGTCTCTGCTCCAGCTTTACCCCTGCATTTCTTTTAGAGAGGAAATATTTTATTCTATGTGTCTACTGTGTTGTACTTGAAACTGATTCTTCAGCTTTCTTCTCATGTTCCCATACATTCCCCATTTGGTCTCAGTCTCTAATTCCCATAAGATACAGTATAAACATTTGCTATTTAATGCTAAGCAATTTTGCAAGCCTGGTGGTTTTTTATTTTTAACTTTATATCTTTTGTTTATTGTTTTTGTGACTAAATTTCTCTGGAAAGCCCTTCCTGTGCTGATACTAGATATAGAAACCACAGAAGCCACCTGACATGTTTTTGTAAAATAGGCACATGCTTTTGTGCAGCTCTTCATCCACATCTTCAATTTTAAAATTCGGCAATATATATGTATATACATATATACATATATACATATATACATATATACATATATACATATATACATATATACATATATATATATATATATATATATATATATATATATATATATATATATTATCCTATTTCTCCGGATGGCATACGTTCATGATATCACTACTGCCCAAGGCTTCAGACTCATTGGATTCCAGGTGTATGTCATTCTACCTTACTCTTGTGTTTGTTGTGAAATTTTGGAATAAGAGTATTGTTCCTGTGTGCATGAATATGAATATCATGTGTGCCTCATCTTTATTGTTGTCGGAAGATGGCCTCAGTCCTCTTGATCTTGAAGAAATGGGTAGTTGTTGATCCCCATGTAAATACTAGAAATTGACCACCATTATGTGGAAGACCAGCAAGAGCTTTCCACTCCTGAGCTATCTTTCCTGCTCTATGTTCCTCATTTCTGATCAACAAATACTTTACTAATATTTTCATCTGTCCATTTTAAACTGTTTAAACATGCATTTCCTTCTAGTAAAATCTATTAATGTTGCTGTTTAAACTGGTTCACGTCATGTTTTTGCAAGATGAAAACAGAACTGAAGTGAATGTATAATTCTTCATAGGAACTTCAGTAAAGAACTGTGAGTTCTCTCTATCATTTTTTGTTTCCTTTGTTGACTTTTACAGGGTAGTCAGGGTCTTAATATGTAACTTTTGCTGTCCTGCAACACATCGCATAGACCACGCCAGCATCCAGCTCACTGACATACACCTGCCTGTACCTCTGCGATTAAAGACATGAGCAAATACACGCAGCATGCTGGTCAGTTTTGTAGTTAGTAATTGTTCATACAGCTTTTCAGATGTGTGCTCAGTACTGCTGATCTGTTTCCCCCTGTATATCCCTCTCAATTGCCATTTGTGTTGCAAGGCTATATCCTATTGAAAGGGATCAGAAGCAACAGAGGTGAAACTTATAATTCAATTTCCTTCTAAAATAATAGAATGATTAGACTGTAACTTCTGTTTCAGGAATTAAGTGGAGGAAGCACAAGAATTACATTAATAGATTGCCTAGAAAGTATCCATTTATTTACAGTGATGTCACAATGATGCATTCTGTTGTACACATGTATGGGATATTGTAGGATGCAGTGACTTATGAGGACGTGCATGTGAACTTCACTGCAGAAGAGTGGAATTTGCTGGATTCTTCCCAGAAGAATCTCTACAAAGATGTGATGCTGGAGACATACCGGAACCTCACTGCTATAGGTAAAACTGTGAATTTTGTTTTGCTTTTCAAAATAATGGAACAAGTGATTCTTGGTTATTGATGATCCTCTGCTATTTCAATTGAGAACAAGGAAGATTGAGCTGAATAAACCAGGTTCAGTGCTGTCAAAATTCACAGTAACTTGCATTTTACCTAATTTCCAATACTATATCATTCATTTTCTGGAACTGTGTTTTAGGTTACAGTTGGGAAGATCATCATATTGAAGAACAACGTCAAGGTTCTAGAAGGCGTGAAAGGTAGTTTTCATGTACAAGCTGATACAAATATGCCTGTGAGGAAATTTTAATGTGTTCTGGAAGCTCTAAAGAAAAGCAAGTGTGTAAAAAGAAATCAGTCCTTTAAGTATAGCTATGATTATAATATTCTCACAAAGCCATGTGCCTCAATGTCAGTTATCTGATTTATGTTTTAAGGCATTCCTCTATGGAAGAAGACATGGAAACAATGCCTTAAGAGATACCTTTAATTGATTTGTAGCTCCATTAGAGCTTTGCTGTGGAACTACCAATCCAAATAGTCTCATAATATTTAGATGTTGCACATTGAATTGTGATAAATGTATATCCAAAGCCATCCAAGAAGCAATAGTCCATGGTAAATTTGGTGATACTCATATTCCTGTAGTGACATTTCTAAGTTTATTAAGTGGTCAGTTAGTGACAGTGAAGAAAGTTGTGGAGAAACCTTATTCTATATACAAAGAACAAACTGTCAAATCGTGTGAATTCAATATGGAAACCTTTAACTGTTCTTCTATTAATGGGTATATCAATTGTCAGAATAGATAAAACCTTGTGAGCATAGGGATGTTGAAAGAAGCAACGTACCTCTTTCTACTCCAAAAAATGAGAAGATATGTAGTATTCTGCCTTTGGTAGACTTTCAGAATACGATAGACATTTGCAATAAATTGGTTTTGTGACATAACTGGGGACATCCCCAATGTCACACTGCAGAAAATCTCTATGGGTACTAGAAGTTTGGAAATTCTTCTGTTTGTCCTGGCTCACAGTGCTGCTGTGGTGTGATTCACACTACAGGAAAAACTAAGAAAGCAATCAGTATTTTAATAGTCTGATATCTTCAGACATGTGAAATACATCATATAGAAATATAGAAACCGTGAACATCAAAGTGATAAAACCTTAAGATCTGAGTGTTCTTTATTAATAGAAAAACTGCAAAATTTATTCATATTGGTAAAATGATTGATCAGGTAATGAATGTGGTAAAGCTTTCACATGTGCCCATTATTGTTGCAGGCATGAAAGAAGTCATACTGGAGAGAAACCACATGAATGTAATCAATGTGGTAAAGCCTTTTCATGTCACAGTCATCTCCAATCTCATAAAAGAACACATACTGGAGAGAAACCACATAAATGTAATCAATGTGGTAAAGTCTTTTCACGTCACAGTGGCCTCCAAAGACATAAAAGAATACATACTGGAGAGAAGCCCTATGAATGTAATCAATGTGGTAAAGCCTTTTCATGGCACAGTCATCTCCGCTCTCATAAAAGAACACATACTGGAGAGAAACCTTATGAATGTAATCAATGTGGTAAAGCCTTTTCATGTCACAATGGTCTCCAATATCATAAAAGAACACATACCGGAGAGAGACCTTATGAATGCAATCAATGTGGTAAAGCCTTTTCAGATCACAGTACTCTCCAATATCATAAAAGAACACATACTGGAGAGAAACCTTATGAATGTAATCAATGTGGTAAAGCCTTTTCATGGCACAGTCATCTCCAATCTCATAAAAGAATACATACTGGAGAGAAACCTTATGAATGTAATCAATGTGGTAAAGCCTTTTCATGTCACAGTGGTCTCCGGTATCATAAAAGAACACATACTGGAGAGAGACCTTATGAATGTAATCAATGTGGTAAAGCCTTTTCATGTCACAATGGTCTCCGATATCATAAAGGAACACATACTGGAGAGAAACCTTATGAATGCAATCAATGTGGTAAAGCCTTTTCAGATCATAGTACTCTCCAATATCACAAAAGAACACATATTGAAGAGAAACCTTATAAATGTAATCAATGCGGTAAAACCTTTGCAAGGCCCAGTCATCTCCAAAGACATAGAAGAACACATACTGGAGAGAAACCTTATCAATGTAATCAATGTGGTAAAGCCTTTTCATGTCACCATAGTCTCCAATGTCATAATAGAACACATACTGGAGAGAAACCATATGAATGTAATCAATGTGTTAAAGCCTTTTTCTCTCACAGTGGTCTCCGATATCATAAAAGAACACATACTGGAGAGAAACCCTATGAATGTGATCAGTGTGGTAAAGCCTTTTCAGATCACAGTCATCTCCAATATCATAAAAAAACACATACTGGAGAGAAACCTTATGAATGTAATCAATGTGGTAAAGCCTTTTCATGTCAAAGTGGTCTCCAAAGACATAAAAGAACACATACCATAGAGAAACCTTAGTTAGGTAATCAATGTGGAAAAACTGACAATTCACTTTTATCTGCAACTACATAATAGAACACATTCAAGAGAGTGACTCAGTGTCATCAAGGTGCTAAGTGCTTGCATGTCACAGGCATCACCCGATACATAAAAGAACACATAATGTAGAGAAACTGCATGAATGCCATGAATGAGGTAAAGTCTTTGCATGACAATGTACTCTCCAAATACTTCAAGTAACACATCCTTTAGAGAAACCTTATGAATGTAACAAACCTGGAGAAGCCTGTGCCTATCACTGTAATCTACAAGGACAGAAAAGACCACAACTTGGACAGAAATATTGTGAATGTCCTTAAGTTGGAAAATCCTTTACATGCCACAGTATTCTCTGAATACAAAAATCAACACATACTAGAGAGAAACCTTCTGAAAGTAATCAGTGTGGTAAAGCATCTGCATGTCATAATCATGTTTAAATGCATGAAAGAATTTATAATAGAAATAAACTGTTGTGATTTGAATATGCTTGCCCCTAAGAAGTGACAATATTAATATGTTTGGCCTAGTTAGATATTACTATTTTGAAAGAAGTGAATTTCTAGTGCGGGGGTCTTTGGAGCTCCAGCCAGTCCAAAATAGACTCTCCTACTATTTTGCTGGATGACAATCTCTTCCTGGATGCCTTTTCCTGAAAATGCAAAACTCTCAGCTCCTCTAGCATCATAGCTGCCTGCATGCTGCCATTCTTCCTGCTATGTTGGTAATAAACTAAACATTTGAAAGAGTAAGACAGACCGAATTAACTTTTTGACTTTAAAACCGTTGCCTTGGTCACAGTGTCTCTTCTTAGCAATGGAAATTCTATCTAAGACAGAAGTTGGTACCCCAGAGTTAAGTATTATTATTGGTAGGCCTTACCATGCTTTTGTTGGAAGCAGCGTGGATTTTTAGACTTTCAATTTGTACATGCATTAAGTGGAACTTCATGGGCCATGCTAGTAGAACACATATGTACTAAGGGTGGTTTGAATTTTGTATATAATTTTCATAATGTTTTGTTAAGAATGCTCCTGTGTTTTGCTCTCATCTGAAGGTAAAGTTTATTTTGTTAATTGCATTGACAAAGGAAGTCTCAGGAAAGCCAAGCATAGCCTTTGGCCTGTGTTTACTCTCATGGTGATTGTTTTGATCATGCTTAGTAATCTTAGAAAGGAAAAATATAAAATGTTAGGCTCAAAGAGAAAATGTCACCAGGAAGTTGAATGAAGCTAAATCCTGTGATGAAAGATACAAAATGATATTAAAGAAATGGTGATATGGCAAGATTCCATCCACCTAAACATATGGATGTGAAGCTGTATGAAAGATAACTGTATAATATTAGGCATTTTTATTAACTAATTATTGTTTTTATGTGGCCATAAGGAGATACAAGTATGTGTCAAATTTACAATGGACAGATTATTATTACTGTACTGGGTTTTCAATTCAAAATCCAAAAGGATATACTTAGGTCCAGGCATGGGGGTTTGTGCCTTAAATCCTAGGAAATGACAGTCAATCAGATTTCTGGTTAAAATCATCCTGGTATAGAACAAATTTTTGGTAATGAAAAGCTTAGGTACAGGCCAAGTGTAATACATTTTTTTATCCCAGAATTCAAGAGACAGAGTCATGCAGACCTCTGAGTTCAAGGTTAATATAATGAGTAATATCCAGGACTGTCAAGCTTAGGCTGTGAAGTTGTTGAAAAATAAAAAGCTGGTGATGAAGTAATAGAAGGGGCCATGTTCCAGCCCTAGCAAGCAGAGGAACTCAGCAGCTTTGTCCATGTGGCTCTGCTTTTAGAGGAATGGATAGACAGGGTGACTGAGACAATTGATGCTGGTTGTCTGTAGTTAGAAAATTAGTGGTGACAAAGAAGAAACCAGCATCACTGAGGTGAAATCTTGTGGTGAGTGTTTTCTGAGAGAACAAAGAAGCTGTGTTCCAGAGACCGCCAAGTTTGTACCTTGCTGTGCACCTGGTGTTGGTCATGTGTGAGAATCACCCAAGCGGTATTTGTTTCAGAGGCATAAATGAATCTGCCATACAAAGCAGCTAAGGCTTGGCCCTGTGAAGGGAGTGCATGAGAGGAACACAGTGAATCTTAGTTACAGCAGAAGAAGCCAGCATATTGAAGATGTCAGTCCCATGGGATGAGCAGACAACAACAGCAGCAGTAAAGTGGAGTCAGGCAGAAGATAGAGTGGAATAGGTGGAAGAGCTGGTGAAGTGACCCAATCACTTTTGAGGAGTGCAGTTGATCATGTGGATCCCAGATACTGGAACAAGAAGCTGTGATATTGAAGTTACCTTTGAAACCCTAATACTTTGAGATTCCAGAGCTGTGGGGTACCTGCTCTGGAAAACTGTTTCAGGGAATAAAACTAGCCAAAGAGAAAGTATTTTGCTGCAGTGAGCAAAGCAGGAAGGAGTTGGAGATCTGAAGAATGTTTGACATCAGACATGGAGATGCAGAGTTTGGAGATTGCCTTGCTGGCTTTTGGTCTTCTTTACAGTATTTCCTCACAATGGCATTTAGAAATGGTGACGTATATCCTGTGAATTTGGATAGATATGCTATTTTTTGAAGATATAGGGCATTACAGTTATATGATTGGATAAAACTCAAAAGAGACTTTGAACTTGAGACTCTTAACATTTTGAGAATGCTATAGTAGATGAGCATTTCTTAAAATTTGAACCTCATGCATTTTGAATTATGCTATTTTTAAATATGGTCTCCCTCCATTCACGTGTTTAAACAAGCTTAAATGGGCTAGGCTGTGATATGTGGTAGTATAAATATGCTTGGCTCAGGGAGTGGCAGTATTATGAGATGTGGCCTTGTTGGAGGAAGTGCATCAGTATAGGGGTGGGCTTTGATGTTCCACCCAGTGCTGAATGGACCCTCCTACTAGCTACCTGTAAGACAGTTTCTTCCTGGCTTTCCTTGGATCAAGAAGCAGAACCATTGGCTTCTTCACCAGCATGCCTGCCATGCTTCCTGCTATGATGAAGATAGATTAAATCTCTGAAACTATAAGCCAGCTGCAATTAAATATTTGACTTTTTATAAGAGATGCTTTATTTATGAGCTCTCTTTATAGCAAAGGGAACGCTAAGACAGACACCCTGTGAGTGCACTTAATATGGTCACGCCTTTGCACAATTCTGTAGTCTTCATTATCAAAAAACAACAATGTACTAGAGAGAAACCTTCTAAATATATTTAGTATATTGAAGCCTCTGCACATCTCTAGTCTTCATCATTATGATCCTGTACATACTGGAAAGAAACTCTATGAATGTTAGCAATCTGGTAGAGCCTTTATGTTATGGGGTCCACTAATAGCCAACACCATTCAAACACCAGGACAGTGTAAGAATGATAAGAATTTTTGTAGCCAATTCAGTACTGATTAATCAAGACCACAAAAATATACTCAGAAGCTTAGGTGCATCACCCCACCACACTCCCACCCTGAGCCTGAACATAATATAGATTCGCAACTTGAAAACCACACATATCAGTGTCAAGTTACAGCTACATTTTTACCAATCAGTATTTCCTTCAGTTGTTACTATATGTCAAATGATACAGAATGTAGTTTTTATGGTCTAGCCTATTGCAGCCATTTTTTTGTCGTTAGGAACAAGCATTTTATTTTGAAGAATAAAACATGAATAACATAAATTATGATTAGGAACAGTCATTTTGTTTTGGGGGAAACAAACATACATAATGAAAGCTGGCAAGAGATTGTTAAGTATTTGGTCCCTTATAACCTGGGACTTTAACTTAGTTTCAATTTATGATTAAATGCAGGTTGGTAACAAAAGGCAGCCCTTAGAACAAGTTTCTTTTTGCATCTTCCAATATTTAGATATCACAGTCATCTTCTAATACATATCAGAACACATATTGGAGAGAAATCTTGTAACTGAAATCAATGTAATAAAGACTTTTCACAACACATGTATTTATGAACAAAATGAGAATGCATTCTCAAGAGAACATCTAGGAATAAGCAATGTGGTAAAGCCTTTGAATGTGGCAGTCGTCCTAGAAACCTGAGAAAAAGTCATAATGTGAGAAACCCTGTAAACATAGTCAATGTGTTAAAGTCTTGTACTTTCTGATATATTTATATAAGACTAAACTCTTTAGTAAGTAATCAATCTATTAAAGACTTTGTATATTACAATAGTCTTTGAGGACCATCAATAATATCAAAAATAATCTGTCACAGCAAATAATTTGTATGATATCACCCAACACACTTACATTGAGTTACTCAAGGTTTTATTATATAGAAAACAATGTGAAAAGTGTCAACCATCAGTTCAAACTTTATGATGTCTCTCTATTTTTTTGCACTTGCAAACTCATTTGTACATACAATGGGCACTCGTTTTTCTTTTTTTTTTTTTTTTTTAGTTAATTATGTATCCAACAACTTTGCTGAAAGTGTTTACCAGCTCTGGGAATTGCCTTTGGGAAGTTTTAGTTCACTTGTGCTTACTATCATATCATCTGCACATAAAGATAATTGTATTTCCTCTTTTCTAATTTTACATTACCTTCCTCTCTTTCAGTTTTTTTTTTTTTTTTTTTTTTTTTTTTTTGCTCTAGCTAAAGTTTTAGATGGTATAATGAATAGATAGGGAGAGAATAGACCACCTTTTCTTTTTTGTGATTTAGTGAAATTAATTAGAATTTCTCTTAATTTATTTTAATACTGGCTATTGGCTTGCTGTAATGTGATATTATTATGTTTAGGTATGTCCCCTGTCTCCTTAATCACTCGAAGAACTTTATAACAAATTGGAGTTAAATATTGTCAGAGAATTTTTTATCATATAAGAGATTACACCTTTTTTCCCTACACTTTAATTACATTATGTTGAACCATCCCTGCACCGCTTGAATGAAGCCTACCTCATCGATCATGATGAATGATCTTTTCATGTGGTTTCTATTTTATTTTTATTATTTTGCTTCATTAAGTATTTTTACATATTTGGTTTTAAGAAAAATTGGTCTATAATTCTCTTTTGTTACTAAGTTTTTGTAGTAATTGGATATTTGTGTAACCATGGGTTCATAAAAATAAAATCAACTACAGCTTCTTCTTTTTCTATATTGTTGAATACTTTGAGGAGTATTCTCATGAACTCATCTTTGGAAGTCTGGTATGGTTCTACCCTAAAACTCATGGTCCTGGCCTCTATTTGTTGGCTGACTTATAATAACTTCTCTTTTTCTAGATGTTTAGGCAGTTTGAGTTGTTTCTTTTAGTTTGATTTAACTTTAGTAAGAGGAACCTATTGAGAAAATTTTCCATTATTTTTAGACATTCCAGTTCAATGGAGTTGAGGCTTTTTAAAACTATGTCATTACCAGTCTTTAGATTTCTTCATTGTCTGTTATTTTGTCCCCACTTTCATTTTAGATTTTATTAATTTGTATATTCTCCATCTTTTAATAAGTGTTTGACTATCTTATCTAATAAAAAGCTCAAAGGACCAATTCCATGTTTCATTAATTCTTTGCATTCTTCTCTTTCTATTTTGTTGATTTCAGCCCCCAACTTGATAATTTACTGATGTCTAATCCTGTTTTTCCATTGCTTACTTGTTTTTGTTCTAGAATTTAAAAAGTGATATTGAATTGCCAATATGAGAGCTCTCCAAATTTTTCATGTAGGGATTTTGTGCTATGAACCTTCACCTAAGAAACAGTTTCATTTTCTTTGTATTCTCTAAAATTGTGCCTGTTTCATATTCATTTGTATGGAATTCTAGAAAGTCTCTAATATCTTCCTTTATGTTTGTCTTGGGCTTTTTCATTCAGTAGTGAGGTGTTCAGCTTCCATGAGTTTGTAAGCTTTGTGTTCTTTCTGGTTTTGTTGATATCCAGTTGTAATCCATGGTGATCTGATAGGATTCATGGTGTTATTTCAATATTGTTTGTATTGTGATTGGCAGTGTGTCTGGATATGTGTTCAGTTTACAAGTAAGATTCATGAGGTGCTGAGCAGAAGGCATATTCTCCTATATTTTGGTAGAATGTTCTCTAAGCATCAGCTGGACTCATGGTCATGTGGTCAGTTAGCTGGAATATTTCTCTTTTTTGTAGGGGGATCTAGAGAATTTGTCCACTGGTGAGAATGGGGTGTTGAAATCTTGGAATAGAAGTGAATGAGTGTTATGTGATTTTAGCTTTAAAATACTTTTTTTTGTTGTTTTACAGAGGTTGGTAACAATGAGTTTAAGGCATAGATGTTAAAACTTGAAATGTCATCTTTGGTGATTTCTTTTTCTTTAAGTAATTTGTAGTGTCTTTCTCCAACTCTTTTGATTAATTTTGTTTAATATCTATTTTGCTACATTTTAAAATGATGACACCAGCTTGCTCCTTTGCTCCATTTGCTTGAAATATCTTTTTACCTTGAATTAAATCCTATTCTCAACGTTGAGCTATATATTTCTTGTATGCAATTAAAGGATAGATTTTTATTAGCATCTATTCTGTTAGCCTTTGCCTTTTAATTGGTGAGCTGTGGTCATTGATACTGAGAGAGTCAATGAATGGTGATTGTAAACTCCTTGCATCTTATTGTTGTTGTTGTTGTTGCTGCTTCTGCTGGTGCTGATGTTGGGGTATCTGTGTGCTTTCCTTTCTTTTACAGATAATACAAGGTTATTTACTACCTGTGTTTTCATGTGTATTGTTAACTTCCTTGGGTTGGATTCTTTGTATATAACTTTGTGTAAGTTTGTATGTGTAGATAGATATTGTTTAAATTTGACTTTAGCATGGACTATCTGATTTTTCCATTAATATCAATTAAATTTTTTCTACATATAATAATCTGGGCACCTGTAGTTTCTGCAGCATATATGTCCAAGCCCTTCTGACATTTACATACTCCAGTGAGAAGTCATCTGCAATTTTAATAGATCTTCATTTATATGTTTCTTGGCTTTTGACCTTTGCAGCTTTTAGTATTCTTTCTTTGTACTGGACATTCTGATTAATATACAGGAGACTTCATTTTAGGGTCTATTCTGTTTGGTGTTTTGATGATTCTTTTATTGTGATAGGTACCTCCCTCCTTATGTTAGGAAATTTTTCTTCTAAGATTTTCTCATCAATATTTTCTGAGAATTTGATCTAATATTCTTCTTCCTCTAGCCCTAGTATCCTTATGTTTTATCCTTTGATAATGTCCTGGATTTTCTAGATATTTTATGTCAGGAAGTTTTACATTTAACATTTTCTTTGTGTGATATATCCATCCCTTCTATTGTATCTTCAAGGCATGAGATTTGTCTTCCATCTCTGTATTCTGTTTGTGAGTCTTTCCTCTGTAGTTCCTCTTTGCAGTCCTAAGGTTTTGTTTCCATTATTCCCAAAGTTTGTGTTTTCATTATTTTTTCTATTTCCACTTTTAGGTATTCAACAGTTTTGTTTCCTTCTACTATTTGTTTTTCTTGGCTTTATTTATAAGATTGGTTGGTTTTCTCCACTTTTTTATTTGTTGTCCTGGCTGTCTTTGTGGTATTTATTGACTTCCTCCAATTCTTTGTGTTTTCCTGCATTTCTTTAAGTGATTTAGTCATTTCCACTTTAACAGCCTCTATTATCTTCACATAGATGATTTCAAAGCCTTTTTCTAATACATCAGCTATGTTAAAATATTTTAGACCTTCTTTGCCAATATAAATGGGCTCACACTCATCAACCAGAGGGTGATAAATGTTTGTCCTTATTACACGATCAAGTACCAACATCATGGAATGGAATGTGGCTATCACTTCTGGAAGTGAAAAGGTCCATTTTATGTCAATGTACTTGATATACAATAGTTTGTGTCCACACAATGAAATTTATGGTGGGACCCAACATAGGGTCCATGATAGATTCCGTGAAGTATTCAGCTTACATTTAACCCAATGGTTGATTAATGCCATGTTTTTTTTTTCTTTAAATTGGACAGGGATGTAAGTAAAACACTTTTTAAATAAGTTACTTTTGTTGAGATGATGGTTTTAATAAGATCGCTTCCAATCACTAACACTGGAGTCACCACTACAAAAAAAAAGACCTGATGGAGACAGGGTAATAATTTTCTAATTTCCAGCACGTATTTACTCATGTCAGGTGAATGAAGACAAACTAGATTGATAGGTATATAATTTAGGAACTTTAGCATAATCCAAGGAGTACTGAATTTCCAACTTTGGAGATATATCCAATGCACTTTCAGTGTTAAGTCAGGTCAGATGATTGACACAGGCCATTGGCTTTAGCTGGTGTGTCATGTTACAGATCACAGAAGCTAACATTGCACATAGCAGCCAGGTCAAAGAGTACTGTATTAATGCGACTTTCTCTGCCAGGAAACCATCTGCTCCTTTTCAAACTCAATGTAGATGTATTTTTTCCAGTTATGTTTCTTTTTTCCTTTTTAAATTACATTTAATAAAGTTTTTTACATTCCAAATTTGTCCCCCTTTCTGGTCCCTCTTCCCTGAGGTCTTCTCTCCATCTTCTTCCCTGCTGCCTCTGAGAGGTTTCTCACCCACCTATCAACCCACCAGAGCCTCACCTCCAACAGCTTCCCTTTTCTCTGCGGCATCAAGTTTCTACAGGGTTAAGTGCACCCTCTCCCATTTTGGCCAGAGAAGGCAGTCCTCTGCTGTACACATGCCCAGTGCCAGGAACCATCCCCTGTATTCTCCTTGGTTTTTGGCTTAGACTCTGGATGCCCTGAAGTATCCAGGTTTGCTGACACTGTTGTTCTTCCTATGGGGTTGACATCCCCTTCACCTCTTTAAGCTTTTCCTCTGACTCTTCCATATGAAACATTTCAAGATAGATAGATAGATAGATAGATAGATAGATAGATAGAAAAAATGAACAAGATAGATAAACTTTTAGCCAAACTAATGAAAGAACACATCAACAATATCCTAATTACCAAAATCAGAAATAAAAAGAGAGACATACAATTATATATATCTTCTCCTCAGCACCACATGGTATCTTCTCCAAAACTGACCATATAATCTGTCACAAATCGCCAGGCAGTGGTTGTACACTCCTTTAATCCCAGAACTTGGGAGGCAGAGGCAGGTGGATTTTTGATTTTGAGGCCAGCCTGGTCTACAGAGTGAGTTCCAGGACAGCCAGGGCTACACAGAGAAAGCCAGTCTCGAAAAAAACAACAAAAGATCTGTCACAAATCAAGCCTCATCAGATACAAGAAGACTGAAATATTCTCATGCATCCTATGAAATCAGTACAGAATAATCTGGACTTCAATAATAACAAAAACATCAGAAAGCCACATTCCGAACAACTTTCTATACAATGATAACTTGCTCAGGAAAGAAATAAAGAAAGAAAAGACTAGACTTTAGAATTCAATGAGAATGAAGACACAGCATACCCAAACTTATGAGACACAGTGAAAGCAGTGATAAGACATAGCACTAAGTGCCCTCATAAACATACCAGAGAGATCCTACACAAGCAACTTAACAGCACACCAGAAAGCTTTAGAACAAACAGAAGTAAACACACCTAAGAGACTTAGATGCCAGGAGGGTGTCCCACCATGATCTCTGGCCCAGAACTGGACAGGGTGCAAGCAGGGTGGGGAGATCACCTGCCTCCATTGCTGCCTCTGCTCTAGTTTCTGCTGTTGCCGCCCAGTCACTCCCAGGTGCTGCACCTGCCTCCATGCCGAGCTGGCCCGGGGTTGGGACCATAAGGAGCCAGCAGCTAGCTGGCTGAGAGGCAGCTTGGTGTCCCAGGAAGTTTATGGGAGAGCAGAGCTCTCCCCAAGTGTTACAGCTCTTGCTACAGAAACTCTCAGACACCAGGATATTTCTCATACACTTTACTTCTCCTGAATAGAGCCCTTATATACAGTTTCAGGGTGGGTTATGGTCTGACAGCAGATAACACCTATTGGCTTGGTCTGAGAGCTTGGAGATACGTCATCTTAATGTGGGAGAGCCTGGGTCACTGTTCCTCATGACTGATGGCCATAGACCTCTCTGTGGGCTCTGGAGGGCTGAAGCTAAAGGAAAAGAACCAGGGACTGGCAGCAGAGCAGAACACTTGCTGTCCCATTAAGGTCTGAGGTTCAAGGCCTATGCTCTACCAGGCACCCAGCTGCTTCCCACAGCCCACCTCCCCACAGGCAAAAATGAACCAATTAGAAACAAAGAGGACAGTACAGAGACTCAACAACACCAAGAGCTGGTTCTTTGACAAAATCAACAAGATAGAAAAGCCCTTAGCCAGAATAACCAAAGGACACAGACACAGTATCCAAATTAACAAAATCAGAAGTGAAAAGGGACACATAAGAAGAGAAACTGAGGAAATTTTTTAAAAATCATTAGTTCTTTCTATAAACTGGAAAAATCTAGATGAAATGTGTAGCCAGAGAAAAGGATAATTATCTAGACAGATAATATAAACTCAAATTAAATCAAGATCAGGTAAATTATCTAAACTGTGGTATAACCCTAAAGGAAATCAAAGCAGGCATTATAAACCTCCTGTCCAAGAGAAGGCAAGGACTAGGTAGTTTTAGTGCAGAATTCTACCAGACCTTCAAAGAACAGCCAAGACCAATACACCTTGGACTATTCCACAAAATAGAAACAGAAGTAATGCTACCAAATTCATTCTGCATATATTTGTTTTAAAAGTCAATTAATGATTTCAAATGCAACAGTGCTATACTCTCTTGTCAGTTCTCATTCCCCTTCAATCCCAAGTCATTAAGAATTTCTTTCTGGGCTGGAGAGATGGCTCAGTAATTAAGAGCATTGACTGCTCTTTCAGAAGTCCTGAGTTCAATCCCAGCAACCACATGGTGGCTCACAACCATCTGTAATGGGACCCAGTGCCCTCTTCTGGTGTGTCTGAAGACATTAACAGTGTACTCATACATAAAATAAATAAATCTTTTAAAAGAATTTTTCCACTTTTTCAAACTCCTGCTTATTATTTATTGCTGTTCATAGGAATGTTGCCTGTAGCTGAGGCTTGCCTCTGTATGTAATTGAAAATTGCTTTGGGCACCCAATCCTTTCTCTGCTGCTCAATGCTGCAAAGAATGTTGTTTAGAGCCTTTGGTAGGTGTTTATTGTGAATCATAGATTATGAATATTGGAGCAAGGCTCTACCACCAACTCTATCCAACTACCTTCCCTTGAAAAGAAATATCTTGGCCTGCTATTCCATCTTAGTAGAAATTGAACATGTCTTTCCAGGGAAATGTTAGTGATCCCCAGTAGACACACACAGGAGCTGATCTGATGCAACTCCCAGCAAGGTCTTTATTCTATTTGAGCTAGCTTGCCCCCATCCCCAATGCACCAGCATCATTTAAGAATGTTTTGGTGGCTGGGCGCTTGTGGCACCCACCTTTAATCCCAGCACTTGTGAGGCAGAGACAGGCGGATTTCTGAGAATATTGTTGAGAAATACATAAAAGGAAGAAGTATGTTGATAGATCTCTCAAAATGGTGAAAGGATGTAAAGATACTTATGTCCCATGTAAATGCTAATCAAAAGGTAAGCTCAGCTGAGCATACACTCAGTAGTCAAGTAGTTAGGGTGATCCATTCTGTGGGAAGTTACCTGTGTACATTTTTATGTGTCTGTGTTTGTACAAGGGGTAGCTCAATCATTTTAGGCATAATTATAACCTAGTACAATCCATAATGGTTTTCCTTTTGGCTGGAATCGTAACATTTAGGCATTATTATTATTTTTTTTTATTTTGGAAATTAACCATGATGAAGTAGATATGGTTGTGTGTGAAGTTGACATGGGGTAGAGTTAAGATTGCTGTTTTGATTGTTAACACTACTACATCTGGAATTAACTAAAACCCCAAAAGTGACTTTAATCTGAATCTTGATAGTGAAAGACACAGCTTTAATCCAGATGTTTGAGCTGAAAAGCCCCAGCTCTAATCTGATCCATGACTTGTACTGCAAGCCTATATAATGACATGGAAGGAGAAGGTTGTGGGAGGAGCTGAGGTGGGAGGAGTAAGGCGAGGAAGAGGAGGAGTAAAGGGAGGAGGAGGACAAGGAAGAGAAGAAAGAGGAGGAGCTAAGGGTGAGATGGAAGATGAAAGAGGGAACACAGAGGCTGATGTACACTTGTCTGTAGCAGTCAAAGGTAGTTGGTATATCTAGGTTGGCTATTGGGTTACACTTCTGATTGTAAGGGCATTTTGTTATTGATCATTACTAAATATATAAGCCTTTGGATAATCTAAGCATTAGAGTCTCATTTGTACTGAGCCCAAGTAGTTGGCAGGATGATCTTGGCAAGGCCCAGCCTTGCAGTGACAGAGTGGAAGATTGGCAGAGCCATCTCTCATGCTGGCGTCCCATGGGTGGCAGGGCTGGTGTTTCTGGCTGGCCATTTCTAGCTGGCCATGCAATATGATGGCTGAGCTGGACAGAGACTCTGCAGCTTAGCCAGTTGGCTTAACCTGTGGCTGCTTTTTAAAAATGATTACTACAACAGAAGGCATTAGATCTTTAGCTGCTTGCTCTTACCTTGATAGCAAGTCCATTTCTTTAGTGACATTAGGGCCATCTTATTTGGAATTCCAGCTTATTCTAAACTTAAGCTGAGACATCAAGCCTTGTGGGCTGAGCAACTACTGGATCCTAGCACTTGGCCTTTATAGCTAGTTATTGTTGAATTAGCTAGAACATCACAGCCTCTAAGTCATTCTAAACAATAGCCTCTAAATAAAGAGAAAATTATCCTATTAGTTTGGTATTCTATATAACTCTGGCTAATATACTAGACAAGCACTGAATATTTTAGAGCAGTTTGGGCCCCAAACCATCTCAGCTCTGATACAAATTCAAAGTGGGCACCTTCCTTCAACCTTTTGTTCGGGTGCTTTGATGCTGGGCTGTTACAGCTATCAGAAAAGAAAGTCAATAGCAATCATGTAAAACATCACAATTGTAACACAAATAATACAAGTATATGAGGACCTCACAAAGAGAGACTCAAGATTAAGTGAGGAATGGGAAACCAGATGTCTTAGCTTCTGTAGTCTAAGACCTGGCACCCCTACTCACATGAAGATCAGGTGACAGGAGATTCTTTTAATCCTTGATTTTACAGCACCAGTCTGGCGACCCATAAGGTTTCTTGTCCCACACATTGACTCGGTGATTCACTGCCAGTCTCAGAAATCAGATTCTTTCTAGGGATCTTCACAAGAATAAAGCAATGGAGGAAACACTTCCTCAGTGTGCTGTGAGATCTCCAGCAGTTAAAGAGCAGCACTAACTAACCCTCTCCATTCTTAACCTTGCAGAGACTCACTCTCCACCAGATACATGTAAACCCTGAGGTAGGCTCTATTCTCTCCAGCTAGTAGTAAACTTCCTTCCAACATTGTTATCTGGATGTTCACCATTCTCTTACCCACCTTTGTGGGGCGATGGGCTATGAGAAGCAGCTGGGTGCTTGGTCGAGCATAAGCCTGGAACCCAGGACCCTTACTGGACGGTGGGCATTCAGCTCTGCTCCTGGGCCCTGGTTCTTTTAATTTAGCTTCAGCCCTCCACAGCCCCACCCTCAGAGAGGTCCCTGGCTATCTGAGGAAAAAGCCTCAGGCCCTAGAGAGATTTACATACTAATGAGATGCCTGAAGGCCAGAGGGTGGAGCCAATTAAGCATTCTTCCTCAGCTCCTCCCCTCTTCTCCCTCCCTATTTAACTCAGGTTTGCCCTGGGTTTTATGGGATTGCACATCCAGATCCAATCACCATCTGCCATGACATTAAAGCCTGTAAAAATCCAAGGACTTTTTCGTGTCCTTGGGGCCTTGACATGAGAAAGAAGGGCAAGGCCTTTAGTGATCCCCTGTAGCCTCAGCCACTATGCCTAACTACCTGCCTGGAGGAACCCTCAGCATTCCCAGGCACAACTACCCACACTCCTTTACAACCAAGAGGGTCTTTTCAAATGTATATGTGATCTGATGTGCCTAATATGCATTGCTATCCTAGATGCCAGGTGACAAATTTGTTGCAAACTGACAATCAGTGATCCTTTGCCTGGATCCTGAACTCACAGGAGTCTTCCATGGATGTGTGGCAGTGTAAGAAAATTAGCTCACCTACCTCATGTAGCTGTCACTACAGGTTTGCAGAGTTTTCCCTTTGATTGGGAGTGATCCAGAACACTTAGTTGGAAGGACAAAAGTCAAGTGTAATGTGGGATGGAAGATGTGTTCTCCATTAAGAAAATTTGTTGCAGTCTCAGAGGATGCTCATGACAACTACAAACCTCTTTAACTGAAATTCTGGAGAATCTGATGCCTGCTTCTGGCCTCTGTGGGAATTGTATGCATGTGGTACAAAAACATTCAGCAAGCTGAACACCCACGTATTATTCCTTTTTCTTTTAAAATAAATGTTATCATTTTAATTGTTATGTTCTATAAAACTGTTAATTGTTATCCACCTTGCCTGTGTAGTTTTTATCATGGGCACTTCTCCTCTGTGAATTCTGTTCTCTTGAACTCTTATTTAATTTAAAAACATATTGATATGTATGATAATTTGTAGAGTTTTTGTTTAATGTGAGCAAAGACCTGGTCTGATTCACTGAAGAGCTCCAAACTCTGGAGACCCTTCCTCAAGTCTTAGGACATTGCGGCCACCGAAAAATCACAAGAAACCATACCTGGATGCAATCAGCAGAGGTTTATTAGGGGAGGAGCCGGCGGTCAAAAACGACAAGCTCTTTAGCTTCAAGAGCAGGGTTTTTGGCCTAGAGTGGTGAGTTAAAGGGTCTTTTATAGCATGGGGTGGGGGGAGGAAGGCATTTTCACGCACTTACACATGAATGGTTGTTTTACAAATTTTGAACATAGCACTGGGAAGACCAAGGGAGGGGTAACCAAGAACAGTGGAACATTTCAGAGAATCTAGCCCAAATGATCTAGAGTCATGTGAGATCACTCTGCACACTCATTCTTCTCAAAAATGTGGTTTTCACCATGCTATTGTGTCCTATCCTGCCATTTCAGATTACTATCTTTACTTTTTCCAGCTATAGGGCTATGGCCCCACCTAGGTGGTAGCATCTTTATCTTTAGTCAGGAATGCCTTCCTGCCTTGGGCGAGGCTTGGGGAATGTAATCCAGCAAGTGTCCTTCACCTGGAATGTGAAGGCCTGAAATCTTATTTTCAGTTCCGAGTTCTGTAAGGCGAAAAATCTACACATATTTCATAAAATGGCCTTTATAATTTTTCACTCTACATCACAAGTACTGTATGATTACACTTAGTGCCCATGCTTATAACCCCAGCACCCAGGAGCTGGAGCAGAAAGAAAAACATTTAAGCATATCTTCAGGCAGGACACAATGAGTTTGAGATCATCCTGGATCACAGTTCATCACTAATTTCATGGAGTGAAAACAGCACATAGGTCTTTCCCGGCATCAAATAGTAACACTTGTCAGAAGGCTTCTCTGTCATCTCCTCCTCCTCCTCCTCCTCCTGCTCCTGCTCCTCCTCCTGCTCCTCCTCCTGCTCCTGCTCCTGCTCCTGCTCCTGCTCCTGCTCCTGCTCCTGCTCCTGCTCCTGCTCCTGCTCCTGCTCCTGCTCCTGCTCCTGCTCCTGCTCCTGCTCCTGCTCCTGCTCCTGCTCCTGCTCCTGCTCCTGCTCCTGCTCCTGCTCCTGCTCCTGCTCCTGCTCCTGCTCCTGCTCCTGCTCCTGCTCCTGCTCCTGCTCCTGCTCCTGCTACTGCTCCTGCTCCTGCTCCTGCTCCTGCTCCTGCTCCTGCTCCTGCTCCTGCTCCTGCTCCTGCTCCTGCTCCTGCTCCTGCTCCTGCTCCTGCTCCTGCTCCTGCTCCTGCTCCTGCTCCTGCTCCTGCTCCTGCTCCTGCTCCTGCTCCTGCTCCTGCTCCGGCTCCGGCTCCGGCTCCGGCTCCGGCTCCGGCTCCGGCTCCGGCTCCGGCTCCGGCTCCGGCTCCGGCTCCGGCTCCGGCTCCGGCTCCGGCTCCGGCTCCGGCTCCGGCTCCGGCTCCGGCTCCGGCTCCGGCTCCGGCTCCGGCTCCGGCTCCGGCTCCGGCTCCGGCTCCGGCTCCGGCTCCGGCTCCGGCTCCGGCTCCGGCTCCGGCTCCGGCTCCGGCTCCGGCTCCGGCTCCGGCTCCGGCTCCGGCTCCGGCTCCGGCTCCGGCTCCGGCTCCGGCTCCGGCTCCGGCTCCGGCTCCGGCTCCGGCTCCGGCTCCGGCTCCGGCTCCGGCTCCGGCTCCGGCTCCGGCTCCGGCTCCGGCTCCGGCTCCGGCTCCGGCTCCGGCTCCAGCAGGCTCCGGCTCCGGCTCCGGCTCCAGCAGGCTCCGGCTCCGGCTCCGGCTCCGGCTCCGGCTCCGGCTCCGGCTCCGGCTCCGGCTCCGGCTCCAGCAGGCTCCGGCTCCGGCTCCAGCAGGCTCCGGCTCCGGCTCCGGCTCCGGCTCCGGCTC
The DNA here is from genome assembly GCF_011762505.2 of Arvicanthis niloticus. Taxonomy (NCBI): domain Eukaryota; kingdom Metazoa; phylum Chordata; class Mammalia; order Rodentia; family Muridae; genus Arvicanthis; species Arvicanthis niloticus. Next base: position 1,280,381 of record NW_023044979.1, on the reverse strand, counting down.
CGGCTCCTCCTCCTCCCCCTCCTCCTGCTCCTCCCTCTCCTCCCTCTCCTCCCTCTCCTTCTTCTTCTTCTTCTTCTTCTTCTTCTTCTTCTTCTTCTTCTTCTTCTTCTTCTTCTTCTTCTTCTTCTTCTTCTTCTTCTTCTGCCTAGGCTCACATTGAATATTGTATAATGATTGTAGTTTTCAAATATCCTAAATTTTGTGATTTTTAGCATAAAATTTTTATACTTTTCCTTATGTGAACCAAATTGATCCTTCTCTGTAAACTTCAACTTACAAAAATGAGAGAACATTCCATGCCAGTTTCAATGGAAAATAGATAAATGCAGAATACAGTGAAATTCCTCGTGATGTAGGAACTTTTATTTCTGTGTGTCTTTGTATTTTTGTGTTGTGTGGGTGTCTGTGTTCATTCAGTGTTTGCATGTGTGCATGTTGAGCTGTGTCTGTGTGTCAGTGTGTCTGTGCTTGTGTGTTTGTGTGGGTGTGTGTGTTTATGTGTGTGTGTGTGTGTGTGACAAAGATTCTCCAAATAAGACAGTCATGGAAGGCAGCACACATGGAAGGATTCTGTTATGTGAGTCAGATAACATCCACAATACACAAAAGCCAGACTGTTAGGACCATCATAATTTCGATTAAGTATGTAGTTAAGAACATAATTAGGGCAATATTATGCATATTATAGGGAGAAAATAGGGAAGAGTCCCACCTAAAAACCAACCTCATGCTTTGTATTGGGTGTTAGAAGACTGATATTTTTGGCCTTCTTGTAAGGCTGTGCCCTTCCCCCAGCCATGAGCAGACCTGAGAGACCTTGTTTACCACAACAGACCAAGTGATAGGAACTAGGTGGAGTTACCCACCCTACCTTCACAGAACACAGAAGCAGAACTGCCCCTGGGCTTGCCTTGAGATATCTCTGGCCATGACCAAGAATGGATTATAGATTATCCCACCCATCTTCGGCTGAAACCAGGAGGGTTTTTGTGTTGGGCCTTCCCGTTTAAATTGAGAGCTGAACATTAAAGTTTAGAGCCTTGATCAGAGAACTTTGTCTTGGCTTCATCTCTTCTCACCCTCCATCCCCTTTCATTCCTAGCCCCACTTTCAGGTGAACCCAGTTGATTCGTGGCTGCAGGCGGCTACATAAGGCCAGCAGTTTGGTAAAAAAAAAAAATATTGAGGAATTTTGGACAACCCATTACAAGTTTATATTCAACCACTGATTCTCTTCTATTACAACCTTGTGTAATATATGAAGAACTAAATTTTGAGGAAATACTCCTAGCATCATTTTTAACATGGGTTATGCTTTATAAGGTGAAATGTGCATGTATTATAAGTTGAACAATATTCCACAGCCCCTCACAAATGATATAACTTGAGCCTACTGTTTGCTTCATCAGAGCCCTGCATGAAGAGCAGGTACCTGCTGCTCCTACATCACATTTAAATCAAGGCGCATGCATGGTTAGTGTAGTGAAGGACACAGTCTATTAGTGAGAAGTACTCTTTGATAGTGAGATGGTAGTCTATATTTGGTAAATATTGATTGATGTTGATTATCAATTACTATTGATTACTGATTAGCATTGATTAGTGATCCACATCAATCATTGATTATTGATTGGTGTTCATTACTGATTACTATCGATTATTGATTAGCATCGATTAGTGATCAGCATCAATCATTGACTATTGATTGGCGTTCAGTATTTATTAATATTGATTATTGGTTAACATTGATTAGCGATTAGCATCAATTATTGATTATTTATTGGCATTGGTTATTGATTACCATTAATTATTAATTACTATTGATTATTGATTAGCATTTATTATTGATTACTATTGATTATTGATTAGCATTGATTGTTGATTGGTGTTGAATATTAGTTGCTATTGATTATTGATTAGCATTGATTCAGATTTGGCTTCGGTATTTAATAAGGCTGTTCAGTTTTCCTCTGCTGTATGTAGACCCTGGCATGCTAAAGTAAGCAAATGGATTTTCCCTCATCTGGGATATTGAGATGCATCTATATATGACAAAGAGTATCAAGAGTGAGAATTTATTTTCTAAATAACATTTCACATGATCAAACATAATTTTTGGGGACTCTTGTCCCTTCACTTGCTAAAGAGACACACTGCATTTTGAAAGTGATCATACTTTACATATGCCTGCTTAAGATTACACGTTTAGCAAAATCAACTTCTGTTGACCTTCTGTTAAGGTCTGTTGAAATTTCATGTCTAGGTTATCCCTTGATCTTCTGAGGAATCTCTCTATCTTCAAGCTTTTCTTTGTACTATTTTCCCTCTTAGTGAACTTTACTCTATATCCTTGCTTGGACTGAGTGTGACTTCCCTTGGAAGCTCTGAGGGAATCATCCCTGTGTTGACTTTCCTGAATGTAGACTGGACACAGGATAGAATAAAACTTAGATTATAACCAGTTTGTCATAAATGTTGATCTGAAGACAGATACTTTAATCCCATAAGTATTTCCCAAACATTTTATGATTTAAGTTCCTTAAATATGATTTTATCATTTAAGTTCCTTAAATATCTCATTTACTCCTTCAGAACTTCGCATGGCTTTGTATGCTTTGTTTTCTTCTCATTTGGGAAATTTCCATCATAATCTATATATAACTCCTTTATTGAAGCCATTTACATTTTTAGATCATTCTAACATTTTATAAATGTTAATACCATAGCATGCAATAGACTTAACAAAAAAAATCACAATCTATTGTGAGAATATTTATTCATGGGTGGGAAATAGGCAATTTATATCCCCTCTTTCTAAGTTCTCCATGGCACCACATTTCAAAATTATCATAGTTCACCGTAGGATAATAGTGAAAATAATTTGTTTTACATACAGCATATTGACAACGTGTTTCTTATGAGACTGTAGACATCCTGCAATCAGTCACATTAAAAATACTTTACTCAGTATATATGGAGACAAATTCACACTACCTAAATAGTTATTCCCCTGCCAAGTTGAACAAATACTTGCCAGCTATGTCATGGGATTTTTTCTGATAGAGTTTTGGTAACATTTAAAAAGCCCTGGTGTGATTATTTTAATTCAACAGAACTGACAGTATGAAAATGGCTGTGGTTTAATTTAGAAGATAAGATAAGCCCTGTGCTGGATCTGCCTATCTTTGTATATTTATCTGTTTTTAAAGATGTTTTGCTAGAAATAAATATCTTTTTAAATTATTAACATGTTTATGTGTGCATAAAATTTAAAATATGTAGATATCATAGTTAAAAACATAGATGTGTTAGTTTTGTATGAGTGAGGACAATGTCCAGTATTAACAACATCTTCTGATCTAGGAGTAGTAAACTCTTTAAAACATGTTACCTATCCCAAGAAAAGAGTCAGTCCCATATTATCATTTTATATTCATTGCACCTGTTTGGATATATTGATTAAATATATTTTTGCCCTTTCATATCATTTTTTAAGTTTATTTTCATTAGAAACAAAATGAACTAGGGTCAAGTTAACAAGTTTAATTTACTTGTAATTCATTTGCTATTAAGTACATCATGTGAATAACAAACCATGTGTCAGGTGTATATTCTACATGTAATTAATAAAATGTCAATTTTAATAAGCCATGAATTTGTGTCTATTGCTTGTCTGGGTTTGCTGTTTCATAATATTCATTTTCAAGTGAAAACTTCACATTGAAATCTTTAGTAAGCACATTTTTAGGTTGGGAAGAAAGTAAACCAGACATGTCTAGAGCAGAAGAGTACTGAAGGCATTTTATCTCAGAGGAAAATTAACTGCAGCAATAGCTGACAGTGAGACCCAGCATAGGGTAGCATAAATGTTCTTTGCTGGCAGCATTTTGTGTGGCTCTTGGCAACTTATCCTTTGATTATCTCTGGGGTTCTGTGAATATCAAAGTCTTTGCTTCCTTTGTTAGTATGCTAGTTTTGGAGGCAAATGGCTGGAAAAACTTTTGGGTTCTTTTGAAAAGCCTTTCTCTAAGTAAGAGAGAAGCTCTAAGAATAAGAATAAAACAAACCATTAAGAAAGATATAAAATGAATACCTTGTAGGCCTGATATTTCTTCTTTGTGTAATAGGGATAATATTGACACAGTGGAAGCATCAAGAATAATGGTGGCCACGTTAACCTTAACCCTGAGCCTAACCATATCCTAACCCTCACCTCTGAATTTCCTAACCTCCTAAACCTAATTCTAAAAACCCTTATTCTAATCCTAACTATGACTGTCTAATCCCCTAACCCTAACTGAAACCCTGCTTGCTGTGGGGCATATTTCTTAATTACAACTGTTGAAGTGAGAAACCCTTTAGTAATCTTGCTCTTTTGAGATGTTCAGAATCACCTTTAATCTGGGCAACAGATGCTTTTGACAACATACATATATAAAGGACATTGAACAGGGTGGTGTTTTGTTTTTTGTACTTGCCCTACTTTTTTTTTTTTTTTTTACAAAACAAAGTGAATTGTTTGTTTATTTGTGTTTTAAAACTGGTATTAGTAAGTACTTATTTCAGCCTGGTGGTGGTGGCACACACCTTTAATCCCAGCACTTGTGAGGCAGAGGCAGGCAGATTTCTGAGTTTGAGGCCAGCCTGGTCTACAGAGTGAGTTCCAGGACAGCCAGGGCTATGCAGAGAAACCCTATCTCAAAAAACCAAAACAATAATAATAATAATAATAATAATAATAATAATAATAATGATAATGATAATGATAATAATAATAATAATAATAATAATAATAATAATAATAACAATTACTCCTGGGGCCAGGTGTGGTGGTGCCTGAATTCCAATGCTCCAATGTTTGGGAGGAGAAGGCAGGAGAGCTTGAGGTCAGTAAGCTGGAGGTCAGCCTTGGCTCATAATTAGTTGTAGGGTAACCTACACTTCAGCAGTCAATGATAACCAATAATCAATAATCAATTCTAATCAATAGCCAGTAATGATTAATAGTTGATGGCTCATGCCTTTAATCCCAGCACATGGGAGGCAGAGGCAGGAGGATTTCTAAGTTCAAGGCCTGCCTGTTCTACACAGTGTGTTCCAGGACAGCCAGGGCTACACAGAGATGGTGGCTGGCCTGAGACTACATTTCCCATAAGAACTAGTGCCAAGATGGCTGTTGGAGAACTGACTTTATATGTGTAGCAAACTCAATCCAAGATGGTGGCCGGCCTTCAAACTACATATCCCATAATGTCGTGAAGAAAAAGCAACATGGCGTCAGGGCGGAGACTACATTGCCCATGAAGGCTTGGGGCCTATGCACTCGCCACGTGTTTGGAGATCCACTTGGAGCTGATTGCCTTCACCACCAGCCTGGAGACCTCCGCTTCCACTGCTGTGGTGATCCAGAAGGAGCAAGGCGGTCCTGGTGGCGTCAGAGGGCTCCTTCTGACGTCACAAACCGCGTGACATGATCCAATCGCTGCTGCCAAAGAATGGGGAGATGACAGGAGCTTCCAGGTACAGTGTCAGGTGGGTGGAAGCAGAGGTTCCAGGCTACCAGTGAGTGTGTGGAGGTACCTGTGAATCTGAGGCAGGGGCATGACTGGAGATGCCTCCAGTTACTGGCTGGCAGACCTATGGACATGCCCCCAGACTTATATAAAGGAGAACTGTATCGTGTTGGGCCTTATTATTGAAAGACCCCCAGAAGGGGAGACCCTCACTCTAGTCTTGGGAGATCGAGGCCAGCAAACAGAAAGAGACTTTATTTCAGGAATCAGCCAGGCTGAGGTCAAGACTCATAATGAGGGGTGTTGATATCGAGGCCAGGGGAGAAGGGAATTTAAATGAAAAAAACACAAACCAGGGGTGTGAATGGGAAACCAAAGAAGAATATCATAAAAATAGTGGACAGTCCCAGCCCATTATTCAGTCCCCTATGTGGGAAACATCTTGTACATTTTTTTCTCAGGAATTGAATCTTGCTCAACCATCTACTTTGTGGTCATCCAGTTCCCGGAATGACCCAGCTGACCTGTAGTTTTAGTTCTGCTTTCTTTGTGGTCAGCTGGTTCCTGGAACCTGGAGCAAGTGAACCGGCTGGCCTGCATTCTTGGCTCAGCTCTAGGGGGTCATACAAACTTTCCATACCCTTTATAAATTTTTATATCTTTCAATTGCCACCTGGTCATCGTTTTCATGAGGACACAAGGGTCACCAGTATGTGTGAAACTGACCATAGATGGACTGTGATTACCATTTTGGGCTTTCATTTTAAGACCTAAAATTAAATACTTAAGTACAAGCATGGAGGTACATGCCTTAAATCCCAATAGATGAGCATCAAGCAGATCTCTGATTCATGTCTTCCTGGTACAGAACAAGTTTTAGGTAAAGAAAAGCTTAGGTACAGGCAAAGTGTTACACACATATTACCCAGCATTCAGGAGACAGAGCCATGCAGATCTGAGTTCAAGGTTAATCTACAGAGCAAATTCAAGGACAGCCGAGCTTAGACAGTGAAGTTGTTGAAAAATATAAAGCTGGTGATGATGTAATAGAAGGGGCCATGTTCCAGCCTCAGCAGGCAGAGGAACTCAGCAGCTTTGTCTATGTGGCTCTGCTTTAGAGGGAAGGATAGAAGGGACAACTGAGACAATTGATGCTGGTTGGCTGTAGTTAGAATATTAGTGATGATGATGAAGAAGAAACCAGCACCACTGAGGTGACATCTTCTGGTAAGTGTTTTCTGAGAGGAACAGATGTTGTGTTCCAGAGATAGCCAAGGTTGTACCTTGTGCACCTGGAGTTGATCATGTGTGAGAATCACCCAGGTGGTATTGGTTTTTAAGGCATGAATGAATCTCATGCAGAGCAGCTAAGGCTTGGCATGGTGAAGGGAGTGTATGACAGGAATGCAGTTAATCCTAGTCAAAGGGCAAGAACCCAGCATATTGAAGATGTCAGTCCCATGGGATGAGCAGAAATAACAGCAGCAGCAGTAGAGTAACCAGAACCTACAGTGGTATAGATGGAAGAGCTGGTGAAGTGACCCAATCTCTTGAGGAGCACAGAGGATCATGTGTGGATCCCAGATACTGGAACAAGAAGCTGTAATATTGAAGTTACCTTTGAAACCCTAATATTTTGAAATTCCAGAGCTGTCGGGTACCTTCTCAGAAAAACATTTCCAGAGAGTGTAGTAACAGATAGTGAGGTAGGTCTTTGGAAAAACTACCTTTTCTACTGCCATGCATGGCTTGTGGTTGAACAGGAGCATCTTTCAAAAATCAGGACCTCAGGCACAAAGATGAGTTTGTAAAGCCCAATCAGTTTTTTTAGAGAGTGCACAAAGTCCATTTAAACAAACATCCTATGACAAACCTCCCTTGTCAACAGCCAGTCAAGGTACAACTGAAGGGTATAGATAACTAATATACCTTACAGTGAAAAAGTTAGCCTACCCATCATGGTTGTCAGATGATTTTGACCCTTTGATTGGTTCCTGCAGATTATGCCAGTCATGTAATTTTTAAAAGATTAAGTTGCTGACCTTTATGTTAATGTCCCAAATTTTACTGTAACTGCAATAAATACCCAGCACCCCTAGACCTGGTCGGTCAGTTTTGATCTCATGTGAGGCTGACTGGCAAGCATTCTTATTACAGAGCTCATAATAAAGACCTCAATGTGTTTGCATTACAATAGGCTCTTTGTTGGTCATTGGGGTCTCTGTGACTTGGACATAACATGTTAGTGCATTGACTAGAACCCCAAGACACCCAGGACTCCCAACTTAAGGAATGAAAGGCCAGTTTTTAATATCCACCATTGTTTCTGTGTCAGTGGCTTGTCTGCCAGATATGAGTCTGTGTGCCTTGGTTTTCAGGTTTTTCTTGAGTATATGTGGAGGGAGATGACTAAATTGAACCTGGAACCCTGCTACAGTGGATACGCTGGAGAGTCGCAGCCCCAAAGTGCTTCAAAGATGTTCCAGAGCCTGGTATAGTGGATGTTGATCCTCTGGTATTAATTTTTGGGAAGACTTGGAGCCCTGCTACAGGGCTCACAGCTGCCATTCTGTCTTCATTTTGTCCTCTGTCCAAGTGGAGGAATGTGCTGGGTAGCCTCTACCGCCCCCCTTGTGGCTGTCTGCTATGTGTGTTGCAATTTGTTATTCTCTGACTGAGGAAATTAGACAGACTCCACCCTAGTCAATTTAGTTTCTAGCCACACACCTTGGGTTAAATCCTTAACAACAGGACCTAGATCCATTGACTAGTCCATGACAGAGAACTCTTCAAGACAGCATCTAGGGCAAAATCAGGCTCTGCCTACCTTATTTTAAAGGGTAGAAAGACAAAGATCTCATTTTCCAACTCCTGAACTACCCTTTGCCCAGTTCATATGTGACTATAGTTTTGAACTTGGAGCTGTCATAAGATGGAAAGTCATTCTTCATCAAGTCTCACAAAGTTAGCATATCTTCCTTGGACAAGAGGTCTTGTCTTGTTGGTGACCATTTCCAGTTGTGTGGGACAATCTGCTTTTCTGTCTACCTTCCAGCTGTTTTAGCCACCTCTTTGGTAGCACTGGCCTGTGAACCCATGGTTAAAGAAACTCACCCCAGGTCAGCACATCCTCTAAGCCCCCAATTACAGTGCTCTGAGCCAGGTGCCCTTCCTATTTTGTCCTTACTCAGCCACAACTCCAACTCCCTCTTGTGGTAGCAGGGCCCTTGTGATTGATATGGTTAGCTCATTCATTTTCAGTTGTTACAACTTCCTCATTTATTATTGTGTCTGTGTCATAGTTGTCTTAAATTTTCAATATTTCATAGCTACAGTCATCTGAAGGAGCCTCAGTCGAGGGTGTGCCCTCATCTGAATGGCTGGTTGCTATGTCTGTGAGAGACAGTGTTGATGATTGATTAGGAAGGCTCTTCCACTGAGGCTGACAATATCCCTAAGCAAGTAGGCCAGTGCTGGATGAGAAAGCAGGCTGAGCATTAGACAGTGACCAAGCAAGAGAACAAGCCAGGAGACAGTGTTTGTCCATGCCTTTTGCCTTCAGTTTCTAATCTAAGCTCCCAAATGATGGACTGTGATCTGACAGAACCATATACAACAACCACTTATTACCTGAGATGGTTTTGCTTAGATGATTCAATCACAGCAGCAGAGTAACAAGTCAGAACAGCAACAACAACAAGATGGTATCAAAGGGTTATTTTGCTGTTGTACGGAATCTATGTTGTAGATTGCATTCTTGTGGACAGGTCAAATTTTGGGTAGAAAGGTATTTGGATTGGTTGGTGTCTCTAACTCCCCACTGGGGGTCCTGCCTGACTGCATATGTGGTCTCTTCTGCATCCATATCTAACTGCTATGCATGTCAACTAAGATCAACCTTAGACTCCTTGTCGTCCTCCAATTTTTGGTCTCTGACACATCCTAAATGTACCCCCTCCCCCCAGCCAGCTGCAGATTTTGATTCATTTTCACCCTCTGGCCCTCTGTTGTCTCTCACCACACCTGTTCCTGGTTCTCCCCCATTCCTTTTTCTTATCTGCTTGAACATCCAGTTTTCTCTCATTCATCTGTTTTCTTTTATTGCTTTATTCCCCCTTTTGAGTGAGATTCAACCATGTTCATTTGGGCCTTTTTCCTTGTATAGCTTCTTTGGGTCTATGAAGTGTAGTGTGGGTTTCCTCTACTTAGTGGTTATTATACATTTGTAGGTGAGTACATACATGTATGTGCTATTAGGTCTGGGTTACCTAACTCTGAATGATAGTTTCTAGCTGTATCCATTTGCCTGCAAAATTCAAGATGTCCTTGTATTTAACAGCTAAATAGTTTTTCCTTTTATAAATTAACCACATTTTCTATATTCATATTTTGGTTGAGGGGCATCTGGATTCTTTCCATTTTCAAGTTGTTATAAATAAAATGGCTATGAACTTAGTAGAGTCCCTACTCTAGGTCACCTGCCTTCAAAGAGTCCCTCCAATATCACTTATTTGTCCCTTGAGAGGGTGTGGGCGCCTGGCTACCCATGATGGTGCATCAAGTCTCTATTGGGTTAGGTGCATCATCTCCACTGAGGCCAGATATGGCAGCCCAGTTAAAGGAACAGATTCCAATGACAGATAGCAGCTTTAGGAACAGCTCCTGCTACAGTAGTTGGAGGACCATCATGAAGACTGAGCTGCACATCTGCTACTTATGGACCATGGTCTTTTTTCCAGTCTCTATATGTTATTGTTTGTAACTCAGTCTCTGAATGTCCCCAAGGATCAAGGTTAGTTGAGCCTGTTGGTCTTCCTGTGGAGTCCCTATCCTCTTCAGAACCTTAAATCCTTTCCCCAACTCTACCATCAGAGTTACCAAGTTCTATGTAATTTTTGACTGTGGATCTCCTCTTCTGCTTCAGTCAGCTGCTGGGTGGAGCTTCTCAATGGATAATTATGCAAGGCTTCTGTGTGGGAGCATCACAGAGTATCCTTAATAATGTCATAGATTGGAGCTTGTCTATAATGTGTGTCTCCAATTGAAAGAGTTTTCATTGTCCATTCCTTCAATCCCTGCTCCAGTTTTACCTCTGCATTTCTTTTAGACAGGATAAATTTTGTTCTGGGTGTCTCCAGTGATGTGGTTGAATCTGATCCTTCAGCTTTCTTCTCATGCTCCCATACATTCCCCATTTGGACTCTGTCCCTCAATCACATAAGATACTGTGCACACATTTGCTGTTCAATCCTATGCTATTTTTGCAAACCCGGTGGTTTTATATTTTTTAACTTTATTCATTCTGTTTTTGTTTTTCTAGACCAAACTTTTCTGTGAAGCCCTTTCTGTCCTGATTGTAGAAATAGAAACCAAATAAGCCCCCTGAAATGCTTTTGTTCAATAAGCACATGCTTTTGTGCTGCTCTTCATCCACATCTTTCATTTTGAAATTTGGCAAAATATATAGATTATATTCTGTTTCTCCAGATGGCTTTTGCTCATGTCATCAATATTATCTGATTCTTCAGAGTCATTAAATTGCAGGTGTATGATGTTCTGTCTCACTCTTGTGTTTGTTCTAAAATTTTTGAATAAATAATTGTATTATACATGTGTGCATGAATATGCATGTGTGCCTCATCTTTACTATTGTCAGAAGATGACCTCAGAACTCCTGATCTTGAGGAAATGAACAGGTGTTGGTCCACATGTGTATGCTAGAAATTGACCACCATTATGTGGAAGACCAGCAAGATCTTTCAACTCCTGGGCTATATCTCCTGAACTATGTTCTTTATTTCTGATCAACGTATACATTAATAATATTTTCATGTTTATTTTAACTGTTTAAACAGGAATTCGCTTCTAGTAAAATTTAATTAATGTTGCTGTTTGAACTGGTTCACTTCATGTTTATGCAGGATGAATACAGAACTGCAGTGAATGTATAATTCTTTGCAGGGACTTCAGTAAAGAACTGTCACTTTATTCTATCATTTTTGTTTCCTGATTTATTTTTGTAGCACAGTGAGGTTCTTAACATGTAACTTTTGCTGTCCTGAAACTCAATGGATAGACCGTGCTGGCATCCAGCTCAATGACATACACCTGCCTGTACCTCTGTGGTTAAAGACATGAGCAAATATATGCATCTTGCTCGTCAATTTTATAGTTAGTAATTGTTCATACAGCTTTTCAGATGTGTGCTCAGTACAGTTGATCTGTTTCCCCCAGCATATCCCTCTCAGTTGCAATTTGTGTTGCAAGGCTATATCCTATTCTAAGTGTTCAGGAGTGACACAGGTGAACCCTGTGTCAATGGTTCAAGTATCAATATTTCAAGTTTCTTCTAAACTGACATAGTGATTATAATTTGTGTGAACAAATAAGTGGAGGAATCATGTGAATTATAAGATTATATTGTCTAGGAAGCATACATTTACTTTGTAGTGATGTCAGTATCAGGCTTTGTGTTGTACACATGTATGGTATATTTTAGAAAGCAGTGACTTATGATGATGTGCACATGAACTTCACTGCCAAAGAGTGGAATTTGCTGGATCCTTCCCAGAAGAAACTTTACAAAGATGTGATGCTTGAGAACTACTGGAACCTCACTGCTATAGGTAAGTCTGTGAATTTCCTTTTGCTTTTCAATATAAAAAAAAATGTTTCTGCATACTGATAATCTCTTATTTCATTAGAGAACAAGTAATATTGAGTTAAATAAATCAGGTTTATTGCTGTGAAAATTCAGAGTAACTTGAATTTTGCTTAATTCCAATATCATATCATTCATTTTCTGCTACTGTGTTATAGGTTATTATTTGGAAGAGCAACGTCAAACTTCTAGAAATCATGAAAGGTAATTTTAATATTTAAGCTGATACAAATATGCCTGTGAGAAAATTTTCATATGATCTGGAAGCTCCAAAGGAAGGCAAGTGTGTAAAATATCAGTTCTATTATTGTAGCTATGATTATAATATTCTTCCAAAACTGTGTACCTCAATGTCAGTTAGCTGACTGGTGTTTGCAAGGCACTTCTGTAAGAAAGAAGAGAAGGAAACAATGCCTTACGAGATTTCTTTATTTGATATTTATCTCCATTAAAACCATATTATGGAACTACCAATTTGTATAGTCTCATAATATTTAGATGTTACACATTGAATATTGATAAACTTGTATCCATAACCTTCTAATAAGCAAATACTCCATGATAAAGTTGGTGATACTCATATTCTTGTACAGAAATTTTTAAGTTTATTGTGAGGTCAGTTTATGAGAGTCAAGAATGTTGTCCTGGAGAAACATTAATCATGTCTGCAATGAACAAAAGTCAATGCATGTGAATTCAATGTGGAAACCTTTCATTTACTCTGCTCTTTAAATGGGTGTATCAATTGTCAGAATGGATGAAACCATGTGAGCATAGAGATACTAAAAGGAACAACTTACCTCTATCTATTTCAGAACAATGAGAATAGCATTCTGCCTTTGGTAGACTTTCTGAATATGATAGGTGTTTGCAGTTAATTGGTTTTCTGACTTTACTGGGAACATTGCGAATGTCACATTGCAGAAAATCTCCATAGGTACTAGAAGTTTGGAAATTCTTCTGTTCATCCTGGTTCACAGGGCTCCTGTGGTTTGATTCACACTACAGGAAAAACTAAGAATGCTATCAGTGCTGTAATGCTCTGAGTTGTTTCGTATTTCTTCAGACATGTGAAATACATCATATAGAAATCTCATATAAAAAAAGAGGCTATAAATGTGAGCCATGTAGTAAATGCCCTTACCATCACAGGCATTTTCAATGAGGTAAAGCAATCAACTGTGAGCAAGTACAACCGTGAACATCAAAGTGATAAAACCTTATGATCTGAGTGTTCTTTATTATTAGACCAACTGTAAAATTTATTCATATTGACAAAATGATTGATCAGGCTAATGAATGTGTTAAAGCTTTCACATGTGCCCATTACTGTTGCAGGCATGAAAGAAGTTATACTGGAGAGAAACCTTATGAATGTAACCAATGTGGTAAAGCCTTTTCAAGTCACAGTAATCTCCAATATCATAAAAGAACACACACTGGAGAGAAACCTTATGAATGTAACCAATGTGGTAAAGCCTTTTCATGGCACAGTGGTCTCCAAAGACATAATAGAACACATACTGGAGAGAAACCTTATGAATGCAATGTGGTAAAGCCTTTTCATGTCACAGTGGTCTCCAGTATCATAAAAAAACACATACTGGAGAGAAACCTTATGAATGTAATCAATGCGGTAAAGCCTTTGCAAGGCCCAGTCATCTCCAAAGACATAAAAGAACACATACTTGAGAAAGACATGAATTTAATCAATGTGGTAAAGCATTTTGATATCAAAGTGGTCACCAATATCATAAAAGAACACATACTGGAGAGAAACTGAATGTCATGAATGAGGTAAAGCCTTTCCAGGACACAGTCATCTCTGAATACACAAAAGAAAATGTGCAGATTGAAACCTTATGAATGTAGTCAATATGATAAAGCCTTTGAGTGTAACTGTACTCCCCAAACACTTAAACGAACACACGCTTTAGAGAAACCTTAACAAATGTAATGAATGTGATAAAGCTGTGCATATCTCTGTAGTCTCCAAAGACATAAAAGAACACAAACTCAGCAGAAAGCTTTTGATTGTACTAAAGTTGGGAAATGCTTTACATGCCACAGTGGTTTCTGAATAGTGAAATGAACACATATGAGAGAGAAACCATCTGAAAGTGATTAACATGATAAAGCCTCTGAATATTCTAATCATTTTTAAAAGCATGAATTTATAGTAGAAATAAACTGTGGAGATTTAAATATCTTGACCCTAAAAAATGACAATATTAAGATATGTGCCTTGTGGGAGATGTTACCTTTTTTAAGGAATTGAATTACTATGGTGGTGTTATTTGGAGCTCAGGCTAGTACAAAACAGACCCTCCTACCACTTGGCTGGAAGACAGTCTCTTCCTGGATGCCTTCTCATAAAGATGCAGAACTCTCAACTCCTTTTCCAGCATCATGCCTGCCTGCATGCTGACATCCTTCTTGCTAAGAAAGGCCCAATTAAATATTTGCCTTTAACACAGTTGCCTTGGTTACAATCTCTTTTTAGCAATGGAAATTTTATCTAAGACAGAAGTTGCTACCCCAGACTTAAGCATTGCTATGATAGGCCTGACTATGGTTTTTTTGTTTTGTTTTATGGAACAATGTGGAGTTTTAGACTTTGGATTTGTATATGCATTAAGGGGAACTTAATGGGCCATCCTAGTAGGAATATGAAACACATATGTACTAAGGGTGATTTGAAATTTGTATCTAGTTTATATGATGTTTTGCTGAAGTATGTTGCTGCCTTTTGCCCTTTTCTGTAGGATTACATAAGGAGGTTGATGTTCATTGCATTGACAAAGGAAGTCTCAGGAAAGCCAAGCAAACCTTTGACCTATGTTTAGTCTCATGCTGATTGTTTTGAGCAAGCATAGTAATCTTAGAAAGAAAAAAAAATAAAATGTTAGGTCAAAAGAGAAAGCCTCACCAGGAAGTTGAATGAAGGTAAATCCTGTGACCAAAGATACACAATGGTAATAAAGAAATGGTGAAATTAGGGCAAGATTCCATCCATGTAAACTTATGGATGTGAAGTTGTATGAAGGAGAACTGTATCGTGTTAGGCATTATTACTACCTAGTTATTGTTTTCATGTGGACACAAGAGTTACCAGTATGTTTGAAATTGACAATTGATGGATTGTGATTCCTATTCTGGGTTATCATTTTAAGATACAAAATAAAATACTTAAGCATAGGCATGGTGGTATATTCTTTAACTCCCAGGAGATGAGTGTCAAACAGATCTCTGATTCAAGTCTTCCTGGTACAGAACACGTTTTAAGTAAGGAAAAGTTTAGGTATGGGCAAAGTGTTACACATGTATTACCCAGCATTCAGAAGACAGATCCATGCAGATCTCTGAGTTCAAGGTTAATCTACAGAGCAAGTTCAAGCACAGCCGAGCTTAGGCAGTGAAGTTGTTGAAAACTAAAAAGCTGGTGATGAAGTAATGGAAGGGGCGATGTTTGGGCCCCAGCAAGCAGAGGAACTCAGGAGCTTTATCCATGTGGTTCTGCTTTTAGAGGAAAGAATAGAAGGGATGACTGAGACAATTGATGCTGGTTGGCTGTAGTTAAAAAATTAGTGGGGATGAAGAAGAAACCAGCACCACTGAGGTGAAATCTTCTGGTAAGTGTTTTCTAAGAGGAGAAAAAAGTTGTATTCCAGAGGTAGCCTAGGTTGTCCTTGTGGTGTAGCTTGACTCAGTCCTGGGTAAGACTCACCCAGGTGGCACTGGTTTTTAGGCATGAGTGTTTCATGCAGTGCAGCTGTGTCTTGGCACCATGAAGGGAGCATGAGAGGAATGCAGTCAAGAATGTTTGTCACAGAAGAACCCAGCATGTTGAAGATGTCAGTCCTGTGGGATGAGCCGAAAGAACAGCAGCAGCAGTTGAGTGCAGTCAAGCAGAATCTAGTCTCCTATAGAGGGAAGATCTGGAGAGAGACCCAGCTTCTTTTGAGGAGTACAGAAGATCATAAATGGATCCCAGATACTGGAACAAGAAGCTGTAATTTTGAAGTTTCTTTGGAGACCCCACGAGTTTTACATTCCTGATCAGTGGGATACCTTCTCAGGAAAACTACTTTCAGGAAAGAAAATCAGCCAAAGAGAATGAATTGTGTTGCAGTGAGCGAGGCAGGAAGGAGTTGGATATCTGAAGAAGACTGACATCAGACATGGAGATGCAGAGTTTGGAGATTTCCTTGCTGGCTTTTGGTCTTCTTTTGTCCCAGTATTTCCTCACAATGTTGATTATTAATGGTGACCTATGTCCTGTGAATTTGGATGGATATTATGTGCTCTTATTTTAAAGTATAGGTGATTAAAGTTATATGATTGGATGAATCTCAGAATAGAAAATTATTATGAGATGTGGCCTTGTAGGAAGTGCATCACTGTGGAGGTGGGCTTTGAAGTTCCACATGGTGCAGAATGGGCCCTCCTACTAGCTCCCTGGCAGACAGTCTCTTCCTGGCTGCCTTTAGATCAAGATGCAGAACTCTAACCTTCTTCACCAGCATCATGTTTTCTACCATGCCTGCTTTGCTTCCTGCTATGAGAAAAAAGGTCTAAATCTTTGAAATTGTAAGCCAGTCAGAATTAAACTGTTGCTTTTATAGGAGTTGATTTGTACATGATTTCTCTTCATAGCAATGGAAATACTAAGACAGAAACCCTGAGTATATTTAATAAAGTCAAATCTTTGCACACTTCTCTAGTCTTCATTATCATGAAAGAATACATGCTACAGTTTAAGCACGCCCACTGTGACTCAGGACACACATCCTGAGTCCTAAGCAGGCCCCCTGTGACTCTTTACTCTTGACCTCTTGAGTGCCAAACATGCACCCTGTGTCTCAGGACACACCCATTGAGTTTTACACACATCCCCCTGTGTCTCAGGACACCCCTGCAACTTAAACATGCTCTCTGTGACTCAGGACACACCCACAGAATCCTAATGGACATGCTTTGTATAATGAAGACTTTGCACACCTCTTTAGTCTTCATCATTATGAAACTATTCATACTGGAAAGTGGTTACATACTGTGCTAATGCCTTTACATCATGGGGTCCACTAAGATCCAACACAACTAACTCAACCACAGGACAAGGCAAATGATAAGAATTCATTGTAATCAAGTCACTGCTGATAATTCAGGGCCACAAAATTACACTCAGAAGGTTAATTGCAATACTCCAGGCTCAGCCCCAACCTGAACCAGAAAGTTATATAGATTCCAAAAGTCAAAATCACAAAGTCCTGTGCCAAGTTACAGCTACATTATTCTCCCAAGCACTTTTTTTGTTTGTTTGTTTTACTCTATCTCAAATGATACAGAATGTAGGTTGTATGGCGGACACTATCACAGCCTTTTCTTCTTTTGTGGTTAGAAACATGCATTGTATTTTGAGGAATAAAACATGAATAACAGAAATCATGGTTAGGAACAGTTGTTATGTTTTAGGTAAGAAAACATGAATAATGAAAGCTGGTCAGATATTATTAAGCACACAGGTCCCCTATGACCTGGAACTTAAACTTAGTTTCAGTTCATGATTAAATGAAGAGTGGTAACAAAAAGGCAGACCTTAGGGCAAGTTTCTTTTGCTTCTTCCCAACATTTGTATATTATAGACATATTTGAATACATAGCAAAACACATATTGAAGACATATCTTACAAATGTAATCAATGAGATAAAACCATTTCACAGCACAGTCATCTATGAACATAGAAGAACACATACTGGAGAGAAATTCTATGAATAAGCAATGTGGTAAAGCCTTTGCATGTGGCAGTCGTCCTAGAAACCATGAGAAAAAGTCATAATGCGAGAAACCCCATAAACAATGTCAATGTGTTAAAGTCTTGTACTTTCTGATATCTTTGTATAAGACTAAACTCTTTAGTAAGTAATCAATCTATTAAAGACTTTGTATATTACAATAGTCTTTGAGCACCTTCAATAATATCAAAAGTAATCTGTGACAAGAAATAATTCATATGATCTTACCCAACACACATTGAGTTACTCAAGGTTATTCATTATGTAGAAACAAAATTTGACAAGCGTCAACCATCAGTTTAAACTTTATGATGTCTTTCTATTTTGTACATACAAAGGCCACTGGTTTTTCTTTTTCGTTTTTGGTTAATCGTGTATCCAACAACTTTGCTGAAAGTGTTTATCACCTCTGGGAATTGCCTTTGGGAAGTTTTAGTTAACTTATGCTTACTATCTTATCATCTGCACATAAAGATAATTTTACTTCCTCCTTAAAATTACAATTTAATGTTAACTTATTTAACATTAAATTGTAAATTGCAATATAGGACTTGGAATATAGGACTAGTTAACATTAAACTGTAAATTGCCATACAGGGCTAGTTAGTATTAAATTGTAAATTGCAATATAGGACTAGTTAACAGTACATTGTAAATGGCAGGAAAGGACTAGGTAACATTAAATTGTAATTTCAATATAGGACTAGTTAACATTAAAATTTTAGATAGTATTTTGAATAAATATGGAGAGAATGGATCACCTTCTCTTCTTTGTGAATTAGTGAAATTAATTAGAATTTCTCTCCATAATTTAATGTCAGATATAGGTTTGCAGTAAAGTGACATTATTATGTTTAGGTATGTTCCTTGTATCCTTAATCACTCCAATAACTCTATCATACAGTGGGGTTAAATAATATCAGAGAAATTTCATCATCTAGGAGATTATAACTTTTTTTCTTATACTTTAATCACATTATGTTGAACCATCCCTGCACCTCTTGAACGAAGCCTATGTCATTGATCATGGTGAATGGACTTTTGACATGGTTTCTATTTTATTTTAATTTTTCTGTTTTATTAAATTAACATTAAATTTGGTTTTAAGGAAAAATTGGTCTATAACTCTCATTTGTTACTGAGTATATTGCCTGGATATTTGAGTAACCATGGGTTCACAAAACAAATTGGCTAAAGTTTCTTCTTTTTCTATATTGTTGAATATTTTGAGGAGTATTCTCATGAACTCCTCTTTGAAAGTCTGGTAAAATTCTACCCTAAAATTCATGGCCCTGGGCTCTTTTTGGTGGCAGACTTGTAATGACTTCACTTTTTCTATGTGTTTAGGCAGTTTGAGTTGTTTATCTTAGTTTGATTTAACTTTGGTAAAAGGAACCTATTGAGGAAATTTTCCATTATTTTTAGAAATTCCAGTTAGATTGAGTTGAGGCTTTTTAAAACTATGTCATTACCATTCTTTAGATTTCTTCATTGTTATTTTGTCCCCATTTTCATTTTAGATTTCATTAATTTGGATATTTTCCATCTTTTAATAAGGGTTTGACTGTCTTATCTAATAAAAGGCTCAAAGGACCAATTCCATGTTTCATTAGTTCTTTGCATTCTTCTCTTTCTATTTCGTTTATTTCAGCCCCCAACTTGATAATTTACTGATCTCTAATCCTTTTTTCATTGCTCACTTGTTTCTGTTCTAGAATTTAAAGTGTGCTGTTGAATTGCCAGTATGAGAGCTCTCCAGATTTTTCATGTAGGGATTTTGTGCTATGAACCTTCATCTTAGAACTAGTTTCATGTTTTTTGTATTCTGTAAAATTGTTCATGTTTCATTTTCATTTGTCTTGAATTCTAGAAAGTCTCTAAGATCTTCCTCTATGTTTGTCTTAAGCTATTTTTTATTCATAGTGAGGTGTTCAGCTTCCATGAGTTTGTAAGCTTTGTGTTCTTTCTGGTTTTGTTGATATCCAGCTGTAATCCATGATGGTCTGAGAAGATACATGTTGGTAGCTTGCTTTTCTTGTATGTATTGAGACCTGCAATATATCTGAATATGTTTGCCGTTCACAAGTGAGTTTCATGAAGTGCTAAGCAGGAAATATATTCTCTTATATTTTGGTAGAATGTTCTCCAAATTTCAGCTGGATTCATGTTCATGCTATCAGTTAGCTGGAGTATTTCTCTGTTTAATTTTGGTCTGGAGAATTTATCCATTGGTGAGAATGGAGTATTGAAATTTCCAAGTAAAATGTATGAAGGTAATCATGTGATTTTTATTTTAAAACTTTTTATTTTACAAAGGTATGTGACCATGTGTTTGAGGCAAAGATGTTAAAAATTGAATTGTCATTTATGGTAATTTTTTCCCTTTGATGAATATGTCATATCTTTCTCCAATTTTTTTTTGATTTTTTAAAACTATTTTAAAATGGCTACACCACCTTGCTTCTTTGGTCTATTTCCTTGGAATAACTTTTTACAACCCTTTACACTAAAGTAATGCTTATTCTTAATGTTGAGCTATCTTTCTTTTTTCTTTCTTTTTACAGTTTTTATTGTTTTATAATGATTTATTTATTTATGTATATGAGTACACCATTGCTCTCTTCAGACACACAAGAAGAGAGCATCTTACCCCATTACAGATGGTTGTGAACCACTATGTGGTTGCTGGAAATAGAACTCAAACCTATGGAAGTGCAGTCAGTGCTCTTAACCACTGAGCCATCCTCTCCAGCCCAAGCTATATTTCTTATATGCAATAGAAGGATGTTTGTGTTAGCATCCATTCTGTCAGCCTGTGTCTTTTTATAGTCATCTGAGGTCTTTTATATTGAGACAGTCAATGAAAGGTGATTGTTATTTTTTGATATTTTGTTGTTCTTGTTACTGCTGCTGCTGGTCGTGGTGGTGGTTTGGTGTGTGTGTGTGTGTGTGTGTGTGTGTGTGTGCTTTCCCTTCTTTTGCAGATAACAAGATTATTTACTACCTGTGTTTTCATGTCTATCATTAATCTCTTTGGGTTGGATTCTTCCTTCTACACTTTGTGTAGTGTTGTTTGTGTAGATAGATCAGATTAGGTGATAGGATTAAGGTTAGGATTAGAAATCCCCAAATAATATTTACCACAACAAAATGGCTGTAATTATGATTTGTGTCCAATGATTGAAATGGAATGGAAAGTAAAATGATAGAGGATACTCAGTAGTCCTGGCTCAGGTTCTTTTTACAAAAGGTCATACTGTGCTTTCAGATGCCTTTCCTTTAAAGAAGATGAAAGGGAAAGGTTGTTCCAGTAACCCATTATGAGACATGGAAGTTGAAAGGAAACATGCTGCTCCCTGTGGTGGTGCATGCCTTTATTCTCAGAACCCAACAGACAAGTCAGGAAGATCATAAGGCCAAGACCCAGCTCAGCTATGTAATGAATTTGAGGCTACCTGAAGCTAAATTAAATCGTCTTACTTTCCCCTCAAATATTTTCATTGAAACTGGTTAGAAAAGGTGTCATGTGAGTACAAACATCCATACATATACCTTTCTACTTAATGTTTTTAGATGTGAATAAATGCATTGAAAAACAAGAAGAATTAATAATAAAATATTAAAATGAATTTCTGTGGAGGAATGTAAGTTTACTTTAGCTTTTGGGTTTTCTCTTTTGCATCTATATTTCATTATTTTCTGTATCAAACGTGGATTTCTTGTGCAGTTTAATCAAAAGCACAAACTTTGACAAACCATCTACACAATAGCTATGGTCTGTAATGTGTTATTTCATTCTAATTCCAAGGGATTTTAAAAAAATTAAATACACATTTGTAGACCAGATCCAGAGGTCACACATGGATCTGGAAAGTCTCTGGTAGAAGAAGGCCAAGAAAATCTCCAGTGCTAAAGAAAAATCACATAATTCCCAGGATGCGATTTTGTTTTCTCATTACGCAGCACAAAAGCCTGCTTGTGAGCAAGACACTGACTTCACAAGATACAGAGCCTTCACAAGACCAAGGGCCTCTCCTCCCATTGATGCCCAACAGGGCTATCTTCTGCTTCATATGCAGATGGAGCCATGGTTCTCTCCACGTGTACTCTTCAGTTGGTGATTTAGTTGCTGGGAGCGCTGGGGGGTCTGGTTGGTTTGTATTGTTGCTCTTCCTATGGGGTTGCAAACCCCTTCAGCTCCTTCAGTCCTTTCTCTAACTTCTCCATTGGGGACTCTGTGCTCAATTCAATGATTGGTTGCAGGTATCTGCCTCTGTATTTGTCAGGCTCTGGCAGAGCCTCTTAGGAGACAGCTGTATCATGCTCCTGTCAGCATGCACTTCTTGGTATCCACAATATTGTCTGCGTTTGTTGACTGCATATAGGATGGATCCCCAGGTGCGGCAGTCCCTGGGTGGCCTTTTCTTCAGTCTCTGTTCCACACTTTGTCTCTGTATTTGCTCCCATGAGTATTTTGTTCCCCCCTTCTAAGAAGGACCAATGAACCCACACTTTGGTCTTCCTTATTCTGTCTCTCTCTCTTTGGTTTTCGAGACTGGCTTTCTCTGTGTAGACCTGGCTGTCCTGGAACTCACTCAGTAGACCAGGCTATCCTTGAACTCAGAAATCTGCCTGCCTCTGCCTCCCAAGTGCTAAAATTAAAGGTGTGCACCACCACTGCTCGCCTTGTATTTATTCTTGAGTTTCATGTTGTCTGTGAACTGTATCAGCTATTCTGAGCTTTTGGGCTAATACTAAACTCAGGACCTTTGAAAGAGCAGTCAGTGCTCTTAACCACTGAGACACCTCTCCAGCCCCCTAAAATGTAAATTTCAATAAAGGACTAGTTAATATTGAATAGGAAATTTCAATATAGGACTAGTTCATATTAAATTGGAAATTTCAATATATGACTAGTTAAAAATAATTGGAAATTTAAATATAGGACTAGTTCATATTAAATTGGAAGTTTCAATATAGAACTAGTTAATGTTAATTAGAAATTTCCATATATAGCTAGTTAAAAATATTTGGAGTTTCAGTATAGGACTAGTTAATATTAAATTGTAAATTTCAATATAGGACTAGTTAAAAATAATTGGAAATTTAAACATAAAATGAGTTCAAAACAATTAGAAATTTTAGTGTAGGACTAGTTAACATAAGTTGTAAATTTAAATACAGTCTTACCTATTATTAAATTGTAAATTTCAATATAGGATTAGTTAATGTTAAATTGGAAATATCAAAGAATATTATATTTCAATATAGTACTAGTTAACACTAATTTGGATATTTCAATATAGGACTACAACATATTAAATTGGATATATCAATATAGGACTATTTAAAAGTACATTGTTTCTGGGCGGTGGTGGCACATGCCTTTAATCCCAGCACTTGGGAGGCAGAGGCAGGCAGATTTCTGAGTTCGAGGCCAGCCTGGTCTACAAAGTGAGTTCCAGGACAGCCAGGGCTATACAGAGAAACCCTGTCTTGAAAAACCAAAAAAAAAAAAAAAAAAAAAAAATCACATTGTAAATTTTATTACAGGACTAGTTAATATTAAATTGGAATCTTCAGTATTGGACTAGTTAATATTCAATTAGAAATTTTGATACTGGATTAGTCAATATAAAATTGGAAATTTCTTTTTTTATTAAATGTTAATCAAAGGCTTTATAAGTTTGGTAATGCACAATCAGAAGTGTAACCCAATACCAAACCTAGATATATAAACTATTTTTGACTGGTGGAGACACGTGAACATCTGCCTGCATGTCCCCCCCTTTCTCTCTCTCATCACCTAGCTTCTCCTCTCCTTCATCTTCTTTCTTTACTCCATCTCTTCCTCTCCATACTCCTTCCCACTTAGCTCCTCCTACATATCACCCTTCCTGTTAAAATAAAACTTCTCTCTCAAAATACAATTAGAGCATAATTATTCCTTGCCCCTTCTGCGGGGATTCGACGAGACTCTAGGGAAGGGAGTGAAAAATGAAGAGACAAGAGACACAAGGAAGAAGCACCTGCCTGAATGTCTGATCAAGTGCTTAAATTTTATTGTTCAGGCTGCTGTTATAAAGGCAAGCAGGCAGGAGGGTCATCTGACAGTCAGGGTCCAGGGTCATCCCATAATTGCAGAGTTCTCTAAGCCCACAAGAATTCCTAGCCCAAATTACTTATCCAAATATTTTCTCACAAACAAGAAGACAATTAAAACTTTCTCAGGTCGAGTTGCTTATCTGATTAATATTTTCTCTCTGGCAGAAGGGTAATAAATATAGTATTCCTAAACTCAGGCTGTTTACTTAACTGACATTTGTTCTCAGGCAGAAGGGGGTCTTGGCTCCCAGCAATTGCTAATTGTACCAGTGAGGTACAAGATAGTCCTAATACCCAGTCCATCATTTTGTTGACTAACCAGAACCTCTGTCATCTCTCCTAACTAAACACCTAGTTTTGAACCTGGCTTTTTTTTCTTGGCTTTAGAATGAATGTCAGCTGAAAACCATCCACTCAAATCTTTTCTCTCAAGGTAAATAGCCAGGATTGGCTATGAGACTATAGGTCTTCAACCCCATCAGAAATCCAAAATGACTGAGTTAACTGAAATCATGGGAAGCACTAAGCATAACTTCTAAAACTTAGCCAATTTATAGAGACCACTGAACACATAGACAGTCCCTATAGTACAGAACGTTGGAGCATCAGTATCTTCAGCCTTCTTACCCAGGATCCTCTGACAGACCTTAGTGCTGCAGAATTATTAAGGGCTGATTACTCTGTCTAGGCAGATATAATCAGTCGACTATTCTGCAAGTGTGTCCTTTTCTGGACAGTAATTTGTCTGTAAATGGAAAGAGGCAATTCTTGCCTAGTGGCTGTCACCAAAATTGGAAATTTCAATATAGGGCTAGTTAAAAATAATTGGAAATTTGGATATAGGACTACTTAATGTTAACTTGAAATTTTCAATATAAGACTAGTTAACATTAAATTGGAAATTTCAAGATAGGACTAGTTAATATTAAAATGTAAATTTCAATATAGGACTGCTTAATAATAAATGAAATTTTCTCTTTTTTTCTTCTTTATTTATTTTTTTATTTTTTATTTTTTTTCTTTTTTTTTTCTATTTTTTATTAGATATTTTATTTACACTTCAGATGGCATCCCCTTTCCCCAATCCCCCCCCCCCCCCCCCTTAGGAAACCCCTATCCCATGCCCCCTTTTTCCTTTTTGCATTTATACATTTTTTAAAAATAATGATAATCATAGGCTTTATAAGTTTGGAATTGTTCAATCAGAGGTGTAACCCACTGACCAACCTAGATATAACAACTATCTTTGACTGGTGGAGATACTTGAACCTCTGCCTCCCTGTCTCCCCCCTCTTTCTCTCTTTCTTCACCTAGCTTCTCCTCTCTTTCTTCTTCTCCTCTTCTTACTCCTTTTCTTCCTCTCAGTACTCCTCCTACCTTAGCTCCTCCTACACATCACCCTTCCTGTTAAAATGAAACTTTTCTCTCCAGGGATAAGGGGATCCTGGGTGGTGGGGGAAATATGGTAAGGGGATAAAATTTGAAATTGAAATATTATATCCAATAAAAGAGGGGAAAAAATAGAAAAGCGGTTAGAATCAACATTCTTAATAAAATGTCAGCCCTCTTTAAAAAAAAAACTATCTTGATACTAAAAGTTGTTTTGAGAATTGTATATTGCAGAATGATCAGCCTTGGTGTATCTACTCAACAAGCAAGCTGGGCAGACCTGCTCAAACCTCTGAGGTCCGGGAATTCCATCTGGAGGCAGCGAAGACACAGCATCAGAGGATTGTCACTTGCTCTCCCCCCCCACTCCTCTTCTAATATCTCAACGCCCATAATCAGCTTGAA
Organism: Arvicanthis niloticus; assembly: GCF_011762505.2. Classification (NCBI taxonomy): domain Eukaryota; kingdom Metazoa; phylum Chordata; class Mammalia; order Rodentia; family Muridae; genus Arvicanthis; species Arvicanthis niloticus. The sequence continues at coordinate 1,254,512 of NW_023044979.1, read as the reverse complement.
GAAGCTAATGATGAGTCAGCGCCCCTATTCCCTGGGCTTGGGGACTAAGGTGGTAAATGTTGGGCTGTCTCTCTAGGGAAAAGTAGTGGTTTTGTCAGAATAGAGAGGATTAGCTAGGGTTTATTGCATAGCCATAACCTATTAGTAGAAATCTGTATAATTAATATCAAGATGAAGATATAAATTCTTAAATGGCACCAATTTACTTTGTTTACAAATTTTAAGATTTTCATTGGCATGAGCTTCTTAGTGATATAAGAGTGAGATGAATATTGTTACTCCCATAGGCATTGTACCAGTATAACACATTTAGGAATACAAAGCTTAGACCCAGTCCTTCTTTAACTTTTTAAAACTGATTTGAGATGGTCAGCCTGTGAGTTAAGGGACTATAGCAAATTCATGGCTTGGAGTTTATTATAAGGGTGTTCTCTATGTTTTATTTAGAAATAGCTGAGTGGAGTTAACAGGCAACAGTCCAGATTACCTTACATGGATAGCTGGTTTTCAAAACATCAGAAATCCTTAGAATTGACATGACAAACATTTCAGTATTAATGTTCATTTTCATTAGAGACCTGTCTGCTCCGGACAGCTTCCTATATTGAATTCTAAGAAGAAATTGAGCATCCTTGGAGTTACTCCAGTTGTGGTGAGACAGCCACTAGGCAAGAATAAATGAAATTTTCAATATAGGACTAGTTCACATAAAATTGAAAATTGCAATCTAGGACTAGTTAACATGGAATTGTAAATTTCAATACAGGACTAATTAACCATGAAATTGGAAATTGCAATCTAGGAGTATTTAACTTAGAATGGGAAATTGCAATCTAGGACTAGTTAACATCAAGTGGTAAATTTCAATATAGGACTAGTTAACATTCAAATGTAATTTGCAATATAGGACCACTACAACCGTAGAGTCGTCCTCTCACATTGGATCATTCCTCTTGGGCAAAGTACAAAGCTTTCTACTTCCTGGAATAGACAGGTATTCTGCTTATGATTTTGACTTTCATGCACATATTGCTTCTGCCAAATCCACGATCCATGGACACACTGAGTGCCTCACACCACAATGGCATTCCACACAGTATTGCTTCTGACCAAGGAACTCATTTCACAGCAGAGAAGTGAGACAGTGGATCAATGATCATAAATTATAATGGTATTAATTACCATTAATACCATAGTCCTTGTTACCATAAAGGTGCTGAATTGATAGTAAAATACAATGACATTTAGAAGACACTTTTACACAGCCAATTATGGGACAGCCACCTGGAGAGCTGGGCAGAGTCCTAGGCTTTCTGTATTTTGAATCAGCTTCCAGTATTTGGTACAGTTTCTCTCACAGCCAAGATTCATGGTTTCAGGAATCAAGGTTGTTGGAAACCTGTGTGAAGGCCACAGTCCCCCAAATGTGAGTGGTACTCAGCTCAAAATGGAGGACTCCCTTTATCAGCAAGGCTTCCATTTCTCTGCCTCAATTTATCTAGACAATGACCCTGAACACAGGTGGCTGCTATCAAAAGACTGTCCCTGTGTAGAGCTACTTAAACTCAGCACACAAGTTCCATTCTGGCTTCCCTGCCCACATGATAATTATGTATACTATTATGACCAATTAATACTTTCCACCTGTACCCATAAAAGACCTCATATACCTTATTTCTGGAACAATAAAGTAGATTTGACTCACTGTGCTGGTCTCAGGAGTTAATTTTATAATACTCACAGCCATCTCAAGCCAGATTGCATGGCTGTTCCCTTTGTCCTCACTGGTTGGTGGCTAACAACCACCCAAGAATAAAGAAGACCCACACCAAGGCTACCACCCTTAGTGGCCCAGTAGGAAAATGTCAATGTGTCTTACATTCCTGTGTTTAGCCTTTCCCATTCTTCAGTTTTCTCACAAATTCTCCTGTCTTTCCATGAATCCATCACTGGTGATGCTGTGACAAGATGAATATGAGTAGGCTGGCACTGCAGTCACCTTTCAGAGGATATATTTCCTTTTTGTGTTTATGCAATGGATCCTTCTAGATTGTTAAACTCACCAAAGGGGTGATATAGAAAGAGCAGCAGTTATGGTGAAAACAAGTCTGATATTCTCTCTCTCTCTCTCTCTCTCTCTCTCTCTATATATATATATATATATATATATATATATATATATATACACATACACATATATATGTATATGCATATATATGTGTATATACATATATATATGTATATGTATACATATATATCACACACGTATATATTATATATTACATATTACATATATATTACATGCATATATTACATATATGACATACAAATATTACACATATTATATATATATTATATATTACATATATCACACATATATTGCATATATACTGTTATACATATATATTATATATTACACATATATTATATATATTACATATACTGCATCCATATATTACATATAATACATACACATATATAAATTATATATATTACATATATTATATTACATATATATATTACATATATTACATACCTATATATTATATATATTACATATATATGTAAGATGCTTCAAATTTATTAGTGAAAACTAACAGACTATGTTTTTAAAACCAGCATATTACCTGCAACCTGCTCCTAATCTCTGTTGAAGTGACCTATGTCCTTATTAGAGGATCAGTGCAGTTCTCCAGGGGCTTGTACTGCACAGGGCTGGACTTTCTTTTTGTCCTTTTTAAACTTTTTTCAGAAAATTACATTTCCCCCTTTTCTTTTCTCCTATATACTGCCCTTCTTTTCTTTCTATTCATTTCCTCAATGAATCTAGTTGTTACTGTGTGCCTGTGTGTGTGCCTCTGTGTGTGCCTGTGCGCATATTCCTAAGCACATAAATATTTTCTAAGTACTTTACATTTAGTAATTCAGTATTACAAAATGAACAATTAAATGTCTTCACAGCTAGGTGTCTGTAAACAATATTTGCAAAGGGCAATTGTACAAGAAAAGTGCAGAAATAATTAGTAGGCAATTCACAGAAAAGAGACTCTTAAAGGAATGGAAAAAAGAAATCACATATGCTAAGAAGCAAAAATGTAAATTATATACGAAGCATATGTAAAATTACATTAAAAATTAAAATTAAAAATTAAATTAAAATGTAAATTATATTAATGCCCACTAAGTAGACAATGAGCAACACACAATTACCAAATACAAAAATGCAACAGAACCTGAGATTTAAAAGGTTAGTACGGCTGGGACTGGTGCTGTATACATCTAATCTCAGCACTTGGAAAGGGGATCCAGAGTCCATATCTGTGAGTTCAGTCAGCTTGGTCTACATAGCCAGTTCTAGGTTAGCTGGGGTAACATAATAAGACCCTGGGCCAAAAAGAGTTACAAGAGGTTGATTAATCAGTGATGAAATGAAGCATTTGCCTGACTTTCTACCTCAGTTTTTGACTTTGTACCTCAAGTACAGAAACAAGTCACTTCTGTGACAGGGAAATGTAAACACTAATGATATAGTAAATAACACTAGGTGTATAGACATTAGACATTTCCACTTAGAGACAAATGATATAAATGAAAAAAATATAGATGTAAGATTGACTTCAGAATAACCCGGAGAAGCTGAGGTAGAAGAAAGCAGATGGGACTCTGCTTTCTTTCTTTAGACATAAACACCAGGAGAAATCAAAATACTTGCTTTTTGTAATATTATTTTCTATCATTTATTATTTTAAATGTTCAATAAGAGTACAAGTTAAATTTATTATGGTTAATCTAATCAGGTTTTGAAAGCATGTCGTGTACATGCTTTAAATAAAAATACTGCCTCTGATTTAAAGGCTCTTAAACAAGTTGAAAAGAGTCAAGCTTAATAATATTCAGTATGTTGTAAACTTAAGAACAAAATTAGTTGATAATGTTTATGATTATACACAGGACTTAAACTGAATTGATTGTCCCTCTTCATGAACATAATTCAATATATCTAAGATTAATAGGTCTGTTTATAAATAGCCTCAGGCATGTTTTCTTCTATCCTTTTAAGACTGTATATATGGATGCAACATATACATCTCATGGAATAAAAATACATGCAATTACTTTATCTATGGAATCAGTTGAAGTAAATGCTCAAAACAACCAATAGAAAAACACTGAACACTAAACCTACTGGATATTTTTCTAAAAGAAAATTCATGTTTGTAAAATACAACATTTCGTCTTTGCTTTTAAAACATGAAAGGTAGCCAAATAAACGTTTTTACTTTATTGCTGACATAATTTCTACAAGTATGTCATATGTGAGATATGGATTAATAATATTAATAACATTAATATTATTATATATAATCTATATATTATATTATATATAATGAGGTTAGGGTATATATTATATAATATATAATGTAATATAAAATTATATTATATAATATACAATATGATTAATATAATAATATATCAATATATTAATATATTATATATTAATATTATTACATTTTATAATATATAATATATAGTATATAACATTATTATATAATATTAATATTATTACTATTATTGATATTATTAATATTATTAATCCAACCTGCTGTTGGATGGTTATTGTTCATTATTTTATCTTATGAATGTGCATACACATATATAAATATATACATTGGTTGATAGTCTTTAGTCTTGGTGCTAAAACCCCACATCCTTCCCAACATCTTCACTTCACTATAAAGAAGCAACTGCAAAAAATGAAATTATATTTTAAGTATTGCTTTCCAGATCTCACCTAGGTAAATTCTAATGGTGATAATGCCTCAGCAAAGAAAACAGACTATTAATTGTATACATGCCTATTTGAGAGTAAAGAGAGGTGAGAATGAAACTGAGAGATTTAAAAATACTGTACCTTTTCTTGGAACAAGTGAGGTGAATCCCCATGTTGTGACTTAGTGTGGCTCATGTTCCCTACTTGAAAATTAATTGACGTTAAAATTTAAATAAGAATGGGAAGGAAATGAAACTGCTAGTTATTCAGAACATCAATATATAGATGCTGGTAGGTCCTGGGAGATTCTTGTTAATTAAAATTACTTAGAAGCTAGATTCTTTGTCAGTGGTAATCAAATAACAAAATCTATTTAAAAGAAACCAACTGTTATATTGGAATATAAAAAATAAATATAACAAATTAAATATAAATATATATAAATAAATACAAAGAAATCTTAAAAATAAGCTTCCATTTATGTAACAAAATATAAAATACTTACAATAAGGAATAGCCTGAATTGGTCCCAAGTTCTGGGAAGGTCACAGGAAGAGAAATCCCTGGAAGATCACTTTGGTTTGAATGTTTGGTAGTTTGGTCAGCCCAAGCCACCACCTTTTTTCTCTCTACTAAACTTTCAATATCTTTGAAGTCAGAATCAGAAGCAGCATTTGACAGGCCAGTTTCTTTCAATCTCCAATACTGTTTTTTTTAGGACTGGAAGCAAAGCATTCAATAAACTACAAACAAGGATGACAAGAAAAGAGAGATCTCTCTCATAAACACACTATGTAGTTCTTGGTACAACAGGAAAAGTATTACAATATCATTAAAATGATACTGTAAAATTAAATCATTAAATGATTTAATGGTGTAGTTTAATTTGTGATTTAATTAAATCATTAAATCATTAAATGATTTCCTATGTAACTTTACTTGACAAATTCTCTAAGCCTGCACCAAGTCTATGTGAGGCCAAACTGTCCTTTTAAAAAAAAACTCTCTCTCTCTGTTCACTCTCTCCCTTAATACTCATGAAAATATTTAATTTAGTTTTTTTTGTAATTCAAATTTGTCTTGTAGAAAATTGAAAATATTAATATTTTTTCACTATTCAAATTTGTCCTATAGGAAATTGAAATATTAATATTAGTTTTTTTCAGAATTCAAATTTGTCTTGTAGAAAATTGAAAATATTAATATTAGTTTTTGCACAATTCAAATTTCTCTTGTAGAAAATTGAAAATATTAATATTAGTTTTTTCACAGTTCAAATTTGTTTGTAGGAAATGTTCTACAGGTGGTCCAGGTACTTTCTATGTGATTCTGCGAGTCTATACCCAGCTGGAACCCTGTCATCATCTAAGCCCATAGCCTCCATGGCTTCTTCACAGTCCATGAAGTTAGACTTACAACGTTGCATCATTATCAAATGTGGATATTTGGTATATGACGTATACACTACAGTATAGTAACCTACACAGAGATAGAAGGTGAGTGTGGGGAAAGGCCTGGGGATCTGAGGAAGGGGAGGACAGCTACGGCTCATAGATTTATAGATCTCTGCACTTTTGGCAACTGTACTGTTCTGGGGAGTAAAATTACTAGGTCTGAAAGTGCGATGAAAGCCTTACTTTTGAGGTTGGGAATATTCCCATAGTCTCAAGATTGGAACTGAAACTCAGGGAAAAACAGGAACTCAACTGGGGGGCAATAGAATGTCAAGTGTAAATTCCCTTCCTGGGGCATCATCCTGCAACAGGATGTTTTGTTCTTTTGTTTTCTTTTTTTTTTCTTGTTTTTTTTTCAGACAGTGTAGCCTGGCTGTCCTGGAACTCACTCTGTAGACCAGGCTGGCCTGGAACTCAGAAATCTGCCTGCTCTGCCTCCTGAGTGCGGAATTAAAGATGTTGTGCCATCAACTATTGATCATTATTGGTTATCAATTAGTATTGATAATTACTGATTACCATTTATGATTGGCATTGATTATGATCGTTATTCCTTCACCGTCATCCCGTGCCTCTGCCTCTCAAGTGCTGGGAAAGATGTTTTGTTCTTAGAAAAATGACAGAATGTTACTAAGCAGACAGCAGCACAAGGAAAGTCTCAGCCAGGGCATGACAGCCCTTGGGGTCCTACAGAGATGGATGGCCCAGAACTGTAGTCAAAGACAATTTAGAGGAAAGTTTTTTTTTATTTGTAAAGGAAAGACTGAACAAATAATGCCATTAAAATACAAAAAGAAACAAAACGTAACTTTTAATTCTTACTTTTTTATAACTGAAAACAAAATAAATATGACAATGCCTTTTTGTTTGTTTTTTGTTTTGTTTTCTTTTTACGGAGGCTCTATCATTAGGACTATTATGTTATTTAAATTTATTTACATAGTAGTAAAATGAAGAACTCAGGCTAAAATTATTTCCTTTCATAATATGTATTTACTATGTGGAAGTCTTAGAATTAACTTGCAACACTTAATCTTTCTATAAATATATGAGTATTGACTATCCATTAAGAACGAGAACTCACTTAGCTTCTCCATATTGCTTTCATAACTACAAGAAGCAATTTCAGCTTTTGAAAGAAAGACTCGGCCGGGCAGTGGGGGCGCATGCCTTGAATCCTAGCACTTGGGAGGCAGAGGCAGGAGGATTTCTGAGTTCGAGGCCAGCCTGGTCTACAGAGTGAGTTCCAGGACAGCCAGGGCTACACAGAGAAACCCTGTCTCAAAAAATCAAAAAAAAAAGAAAGAAAGAAAGACTCAATTCAATAGCTTTGTGTTAGAACCTGAAGTCTCCCCTACTGATGAATCTGGTGTCTCTGAATTAAAATAAGATTTTTTTAAAAGATTTATTATTTATTTTACATATATGAGTACACTGTAGTTGTCTTTAGGCAAGCCAGAAGAGGGCGGTCAGATCTCATTGCAGATGGTTGTGAGCCACCATGTGGTTGCTGGGAATTGAACTCAGGAACTCTGGAGAGCATGGTCAGTGCTCTTAACCACTGAGCCATCTCTCCAACCTTAAAAGTAAGATTTATTATTATGTTTATTTTACATTCCTTAAACTTTATTAAAGAAATATGTCTCTATTATTTTCAGGTACAAATTTTAAGTTTTCAAACACCAAAATGCAACTGCAATTTTTTTTTCTATATTTAGTACAAAACTAGTAAAATTCTTTTTTTTTACTCTTAGCAATAGTAAGAGTAAAACATGTCACAATAAATCCAAAACTATTTTAGATAAATGAAACCATCTTATTATCTTGTAACACACAGT